>NC_053418.1:20592409-20882409 GCF_016859285.1 Xiphias gladius | reverse complement strand
AGCGCTTAATAAACGTTGATGTTGAAATGGGCAGGAAATTGCAAACTGGGACTGTTTGAAGCTTTCATGTTCGGGGCTACTTGATAGTTATGGTGATTTTCTGAAGTGGTTCATAATGATATAAACCAACGCAGGATACGGGAACAGCTTTGCAAATCAGCATCTTCATTTAATATTAACTCTTGACTCTTCGGCCTGAAGAGAAACGTTTCCTGACATGAGTCTTTATGGAAGAGGTCCACAGAAACTGTACATGTCTGATTACAGTGTGTGTGTGTGTGTGTGTGTGTGTGTGTGTGTGTGTGTGTGTGTGTGTGTGTGTGTGTGTGTGTGTGTGTGTGTGTGTGTGCAAATTTACCCTTTTCAGAATAATTAAAAATCATTTCGTGTCACATCCTGGGCTGTTGTTTTGTGTAATGCCAAATCATAATCAGATTTCAAACCCTTTCTCCTAAAATATCATGCTTTAGTGAATTTTAAGCTTTTTTCTACCTTATTCTCTTGAGGCATCACTGAGTTGATGTATGGTAATCCCTCTCATCAAAACAAACAGATGCGTTCTTTATATCCTCCTCATTTTATACCCTTCCTACCCCTAACCCTTGACCTCTAACCCCCGTCCTATCTGTAGGTGTCTAGTCCAGGGGGGGCTTTTCTAGAAGACCAATAACGGAGCCCTGGGGGACGCCACCAAGAGATCCTCTTACTGTCTGTCGCACAGGGGAAGCACTAAGCACTATAATCTGAAGGGAGGGGGAGTGATCGTGTATGTGTATGTGTGTGATGATGGTGTGAGGGTGGGGGTGGGTCTGGGCGGCATGTTTTTAACCCCTCCCTCACCCACATCCCCTCCTCTCGTTAATCTGGAGTCTAGCATGTGGATTAGTGGACACTCTGCAGCACCACTGTTTGACAGAACACCCCGTTTCCTGCAGAGCATATAAGATTACGTCTTTAAGCAGTTTACACTCACAGCTCTGTGAGAATATTGGAGTTAGCACATTGGCTAATGACATCCTATGCAGTCAGAGTGCTAGTGCATGCTTTAATACTACGGCTTGATGCATATATACCAACGTATGAACACATTTTGCCGTGTGTTTTAGTGTGGAAGAGAGCGAGTAGTGGTCTGAGTGAGATTATGAATGTTCACAACAGGTGTTACGCCTTTTCCTTTTTTTCTTCATGGAGAGGATGACAGATAATTCCCCACCACCAGACCCCACCCCCTACAAACATACACACACATTTGCACATACACATATAAACATACAGCTTCATCATGTTAATACGATCATCACCTTTAACGTTGGGTGGATGATTTGACATCTCTCTTTGTTTGGGCTGAGGTAAAATGAGTCTGTTAGTCTGTTAATCCACAAGGATTAAGAAACAACAACAATCCCCCATGGAGTGTGCGAGTGTGTGTGTATGTGTGAGAGAGAGAGTGCAGTATAGTATGTGTGGGATTGCATGTCTGAATTTTGATTTTCATACTTCTGTTACTTACAATTTTGTCAGACTTGGAAATGTAGGGAGAAATATGACTTTAAGGGTTTAATGTAACAACATGGTAGGATAATGATGGTGATGATGATGATGAGTAGGAGGAGGAGAAGAATGAATGCTGAGGGAGGGGTATAGGGTAGAAGAGTGTAGGGATTAGTTGATATTTCCCTGGCATTACGTACGCTTTGGCGAACATCTACTTAAGTCCTGCCTTATGCGCTGCTGTCTGGAACACACACACAAAAAGCCCTCTGTCCCATTCACACACACAAAGACTATTAGTACAGTCCAGCTCATCCTCTCAATACGCAGAAGAAAAGAGAGAAAAACATGTTAAGTCTTTGTCCTCTTCTGTCTGGGCCTATTCATCCTCCCATACATGGGAGGAAGAGTAATGGGGAAAAGAAAAAGAAAAAATTGGAAAGACAGAGATGATGATTTGTCCATTGAAGTTTATGGTTGAGATGGTAAACACTAAGTTACTTTGGAGTGGCTTTACTGAGTTTTGATGTGTACAAACCTTAACAAAAGGATGGCTGCTGCAGCAAAAATAATGGGATTGTGTATTTACAATATCACTGATCATGTATTCACAATAATACGATGCTACTGAAGACACTAAAACTTACAAAAAAGGTCAGAGGCCAGAGGCAGAAAAGAATAACAGTGAGCATAAAATGTTAACAGGCACAAATTAAGTAAATGTACAGTAACATTACCACACTGATTTATTGTAACAGATTTCTTATTTTTTTGCTTTGTATGATATCATTGCATTAACTTTAATCTAACAAATCTCAAGATGAGACATATTAATATAAAAGCATCATACACCTGAGTAAAGTTTTAGGCATATGTATACAAACATGTATCTGATTCAACGGCAGCCTGTTAATGCTCATGACTGGTTCTGCAGCTTACCAAACGCTAATCAACAACAAATTATGAGTGATTAGTTACTATGCATTTTATCTTATGGCTATTAAACAATA
Source organism: Xiphias gladius (assembly GCF_016859285.1). NCBI lineage: Eukaryota > Metazoa > Chordata > Actinopteri > Istiophoriformes > Xiphiidae > Xiphias > Xiphias gladius. Next base: position 20,879,908 of record NC_053418.1, on the reverse strand, counting down.
AAATAGTTGGTTATATGCACATGCTGCGGAGTTTCAAAGTCCATAAATGGTTAATTGATGACTGCCCTCCTTACTAGTTACTGAAATTTAATCAGAAATTCTCAACAAAATTGTTATTTATGTAAAAATGACAGAAATATCTTACAATGACAATCATATTAAAGAGGGTTTGATGATAATATCCTGATGTAAGTTTTGATGCATCTTGTCAGTGATCTTATATATTGTGGCGATATTAATGTGTCCTCCTACTCCTGGGATTTTTTCACTGCTCTCTCCTCTGATTCTTTGCTTTACATACTGTACTTAGCCATCTCTCTCTCTTTGCTTTAGTGGCTGCCACTTCCAATCTCTCCTCTCCTCCTATCCCTTCCCCCTTTTAACTCATTCTGAATTATCCATAGCCGCATCGCTCTCTCGCTTTTCTTCTTTTCCCCTCTCCATCCCCCTCTTTCCTCTCTGCATGTTCGCTCGCTCTCTGTCTCTCATTCCCATCTCTTCCCCCCTTCCATCAATTTGCTCTCTTACTTTATGGCAGCCTTTCACTTTCTGCATCCTCTCTTCACATCTCCCCCATCCCTCTCTCTCTCCCTCTCTGTTCCCTTGCTCTTCCTCTCTCTCTGTTTCTCTATGTCTCTCACTTAGTGTAACTGTAGGATATAGGTCAGCAGGGCGGCTTGGCTGACTCGTGTCTAGACTCAGCCTCAGTCTTGGGGGCATGCAGTCACACACACAGCGGAGCACATTGACCAGCACAATCACTGCATCACACTGGAGCTCCATTGACTGCCTGACTGTGTCTATGTGTGTGTCCGTGTGTGTGGAAAACCCACGCATGGAGGAAAAAAGCTGAGGGGCAAAGTTCTTATAAGGAGGCTTCGCAGCACGTTGGGCATTACCAAAAACATTAACGCCATCTGTGAAGAAAAACAGAGTGGTAGAAATGTCAGTGTAAATGTCATTAGTTGGGAGTTGATATTTACAACAGGGCAAACATGACCACAGGGTGCTCCTTTAAATTGATCTGAAATTTTCAAGCGTGCATGAATGCAAACCTCAGTGCTGATTAAAGGAGAATTAATGTGGCATTCTATAAAGTTTCCTTTGCTGAGTTGGGTGAATGTTATAACCCGAAAATATGAAATGGGAATTAAATTGGAGTGTGGCTGTCTGAGCTTCCGTGTGATTTGAATACACTGTAACTAAGTCTGTGTTAGAGTATTTTAAAAGGGGGGTCGGCTGCTGTATGGCAGTGGGTGCTGCAGGGTGCAACATGCTGTGGGGAAGGGTAGATGGGTTGATGTCGGGTTTGTGTGTGTGTGTGTGTGTGTGTGTGTGTGTGTGTGTGTGTGTGTGTGTGTGTGTGTGTGTGTGTGTGTGTGTGTGTGTTAGAGCACTGATTCATTCAACTGAGTCTATGCCCCCCCCCCCTCCTCCTCCTCCTGCTCTTCCTTTTGCTCAGTCTGTGGTCCAGATGTGGTCCCCCTCTTTCTCCCTAGATACTGATTCAGTCCACCCCACCCCACTCAGCCCAGCCAGCCCTCTGCCTCCACAGCCAGACCAATGAGGTGATGTGTGCAGGAGGGGAACATTCACTGGGTGCACATTAGCTAGATGTGGCATACAAAGTCTGTAATAATCACAAGCCTGTAAATATTGCAATAGTATGCATCTATCTATCTGTCTATCTATCTATCTGTCTGTCTGTCTGTCTGTCTGTGTGTCTGTGTCATGTCTCTACTGAAGAATCAATACCAAAATGTTAATGATTTTGTGACTCCTCTTTTCAGTCCTTAATGTAAATTTTTTTTCCTTTGTTGATGATGATTATGATTTTTAAATCAATATATTTTAGTCTGCCTGGTAACAGTGGTATCCCCACTCTACCACACTGAAATATTGATAGATGAACGGGATTAGAGGTGTGTTAGCGTGCCAATGTTTGCGTGAGTGTGTGTGTGTGTGTGTGTGTGTGTGTGTGTGTGTGTCTGTGTGTGTGTGTGTGTTTTAGAGTGTGTGCAAGACATAGAGTGCAAGACATAGAGTGGGAGAAAAGTGAGTCTTCACATAGCTTCACAAAGCCAATCTGTGATGTAGCTTCATGTTACCTTACTCCCAACCCATAAATAATGTTATGTCTGCTGTCTGCCTGGTCCCACCAATTTTGTTTCTTATTTTTTTCCTCTGCTTTCACTCCGGTTTTCTTTTTTCTCCCATTCAAAACTTATTAAGTCACTCAGTGAGTCAATCATAGTCTCTTTCTCCATAATCCCCCTTCAAGCCCCTGTCTGTCATCCTGTCTTTCTCCCTTTAACTTTAGAGTCTCGTGGGTTAAAGCATGAAAGAGCTTTCTTTATTCTCTAATGAGAAAACCTGCTGGCAAGTTCAACCCTTGCCTAACATGAAAAATACAGGGAGACACACATATACTATATACTGGTACACACAAAACACACACACACACACACACACACACACACACACACACACACACACACACACACACACACACACACACACACACACACACACACACACACACATACAAACGCAGTGAAATGGGTCATGTACAAGATCACTTACAAATTGGTTTCTGTCATGAGTAACATCTTGATATTGATTGACTGTATCAGGTAATTACAGGTGTTTAGATCATACACACTAACATTCTCACTCAAAGAATCTCAAATCATTCAGCTATGGGTTTACATACATTTTGTCACATAATGTAGAAAACATGCATACATGCACAAGCATACACACATGCATGGATGGCTGTGCATTTACTCTCCCTGCAAATGCAGATGTGCAAGCATGGTTTTCCAAAAACACACGTCACACACCTTGTTATACAGTATCACCCTTCATTGCCTTAATGCTGAAATCATCAGAGAAAATGTTTTTAGAACAACGGTTGAGCATCTTTGCTTTCTCTCTCTCAGATTCTTTTTCAGTACCTCTTGGTGCCAGAACCAATATCAGCCTCTTTCTGTTTGAGAGGGTGCAGACGGGCTGAAATCAATGGATGTGTGGCTGGAAATCTCATTACAGAGCATTATGAGGCAGCGATGTTGTTATGATTATTCTGCAATGTTACCTTTGCAGGTACATGTAATAATAGTGGAGCTGAAGGACACCATGTTAGATACTTCTCAGCACAATGTAATCAATCACACGCATCCTCTTGATACAAGAACAAACAACTTGACTTTCAGAGTATAATAGGGGATGGTTATTTTTTTGGTTGTACTGGAGTGTTAATGTGTGCGTGATCAGAGACAAGGTTGTAAGGTCGCTGAGTTTGGAGTAGTGTGTGCTGTTTGTATGACTTGGTCTCCTGACTGTGGCCCTTTTTAGTCTTACAGAACCATGGTGGTGTCTTTACATGTTTAAGTCTACTCGTTACAAATTGTAATTTAACGGTTGAGGGGTTCCAGCTTTTCAAATATGACGCTTTGCTGCTTATCTCTGTTTTTATGATTGTAAATTTAATATCTTTGTGATTTGGACCGTTAGTTGGACAAAACAAGCGATTTGAAACCATCATCTCGGGCTCTGGGAACTTGTAATGGGCATTTTCACTCATTTTGACATTTTTTAGACTAAGTGATTGATCAATTAATAGAAAAATAATTGAAAAATGATTCAGTGAATTAAATTATTGTTAGTGACAGCCCTACTTTACATTGCTCCTGACAATTTTCCAAAGCACACTTAAAAGTACTGCAATGAATTCCCACTGGCCAGAAAGCCACGGTTTTCAGTTCATTCCAGTATGGTACTAAAATCAGGTTCCAGAATTGGTAATAAATCACACTACATTGCTTGATTTTCATCTCGTCCTGCAGTTGCACACAAAAAAGGTAATCTTCAGTGGTGCATTTGAGAAGGTTCTGACATCCAAAATTGGAGAGCCATCTAAGACAAGACATCCAACACAAGTGACAAGCAATAAGCAAACCTAGACAAAATCAAAAGGAAATTATAAATTTAGCCATTTCTTGCATTATAATTGTTGCTGGCAAATAGGCCTCATTCTTTCAATGTCCCATCAAAGAAAACTTCTCCAAACTGCAGTACAACACAAGATTAATGTAGTATCTTCCTATCTTGGGCAAGTCTCTACAAGTTGGTTTTCATGCAGTATTGAAATTAACTGAAACTGCTAGATGACAATTTAAAGGAATAATTTAAAGGAAATTGGTTGCACACTCTTGCCAAGAGTTAAACAAGAAGATTGATACCACTTTTACGTCTGTATGATATAGATGTAGCTGGAGGCAGCTTAGCTTAGCACAAACACTGGAACCAGAAGGAAACAGCTGGCCTAGCTCTGTCCAAAGGTCACAAAATTCACCTATCAGCACCTCTTATAGCTCACTAATTAACATTTTTATCCCGCTTGTTGACCTGAAAATCTACAAAACCACCCATATGGTATTCCCAAACATTTTCCCCAACTTTGGCATCGTCTCTAACTCAAAACATATCAGAAGAGAAGATCCAGTGGGCCGATCCTCTTGCCTTCTAACCTCATTGGCTATATGACTTACACTGTATGTGTGTGCATTGCTACATAGACTGACGTAACAGTACAGCTCACCCCATCCTCTGTTTCCCTTCCCCTTTTCCATCTCTGTCCCTTTCCCCCATGTTGCCCCAGGCACCAGTGTCACTTCCCATCATGCTTTGCTCTAGCAGTATAAGTGACGCTATATGGCTGTGTGATGTGTTGCTATGTAAATTTTTCCTGCCCGAACAACACTGCAGACTCTTCATTATCATAGTTTATTTGAATTCAATGTTGCATTTTATTGTGAAGTGAAAGTTAAAAGGTGTTTCTGGCAGAGTGCATTAGCATCGTTGTACCATACATTACCCCCCCATGCTTGTTTTTTTTTCCAGTGATCCGCTTCCTGTAGGAAGCTAACTGCTGTTGTGTGTGAACTGGTCTGTGTGTAATCCACATTACAATACACAGCGGCAGCTTTATGTTTTACCTTTTTACCAAAGCACATTGATCCCTTTGTGAGCAGGTCTCATGGGAAAACCACAGCTGCAGACAATCAATGATGGTCAATTTCCAAGCCAACCATACATCCCAGCTATTCATCCATACAGCAGAGTAGATATACTGTGAATAACATTGAAACAAAAGTTACAAACAACAGTCTTTTCTCTCCTCATCATCTAATTGTTCATCTATACATCTAGATTCATATCCCTTACAAACGAATACACATATTGTGCATCGTACTGAAACAAAATACTGAATTCATCTCTGTATGTGGTCTCCGTCCATCTATCCATCCATCCAGTAGATACAGGATGTGGTGCCTGGACAAAATACCAGAAACTCTATGAAATATAGCTTCACATCTCATTCCAGTTTGTCATCAAAGGTATGTGTAGAGAAATATTTGCCACATCTTTTTTGTTAAATTCATGTAAAAAAGAAGGATGAAAACAATTCCCTCACTTTTCCTTCCTGCGAAGTCAGGACAAAGGAGAGACTAACAATGGTTATGGTGAGGGTTAATGCAACACTATGGGTGTTACTCATATAATAAGGCTATTGGAATCAAGGATGTAATAATGCCTAAACAGTGTTATTTATAACGGATACATCATGTTGCTGATGTAGACTCAAAATGCAACCATTAAAACTATCAATGTAATGTAACATACATTTGTAATAGTGTACAGAACATTTTTTCTCCTTAATGGATATGCCATCATGTACACTCCAACTGATCTCTCCCTGTGTTATGTCATTAACATCATTATATGTCATTTTAGGTGTCATGTGATATCCTGTTATAACAGGAAAAAGGAAAATACTGATTTACAAGGTCTTTCACTGTAGAGATTTAATAACATTTAGAGTTGTGTTTTTTGTCATGCCAGTGTTCAGGACTGATTTGAATGTGATGGAACAACATCTTGATTGAACAATGTTGGTCGCACATGGTGCTTAATAAAACTTATTATTTCTTGGCTGTTCTACAGCTGTGCAGAGAAGTGGCGCATACCTACTGGACTCTAAAACATGACAGTCCATACCAGCTAAATACATTTTGCAGTTATTATTACTGTAAGGTAATGATACACTGTGAATCTGTTAGGCTTGTTTGGAATTTTTTTCCATCTTTAGCTTATGCTGTTTTAAAATGTATGGCTTATTAGACACCCCCATATTCTAAAAAGACCATAACTTCATCCATTTTGGCCAACACACAGAATTTTTTGTGTGTGTGTATTTTAATGTGTAATTGCCTTTGCTAACCATTCATCCACCCCGACACATACATGATGTATAAATTCAACTTGATACACACATAGTAAAAATATACAGAGAAGTGCACAATGCTTTAATAAACGTGAGTAACCTCCTTGTCACCCTCTGCTTCCTCTTTCAATCCATCCATCCATCCATCCATCCATCCATTCATCCATCCAGTGTGATTTATCTGAGTGTGTGGCAGAGGCCACGTTTCCAAGCCTTCCTGCTCCCACAGTCATGGTCATATGAAACATTAAAGCCAAACTCAGACCATCTATATTTCATACAGCATTTTGCAAACAACAGATGAATAAATTATACCATGAAAGTGGGCATAACCTCTGCATCAGCATATCACCATGGCCTATTTCTCTGCTTTTCTGAATGGTGAGTGGGGTTGATGTATGTTTGTGTGTGAACCAGGCATGTGTGTTGGGGGTAACCACATACGTACATGTGAGTTTATCTGTGTCGTGTATGTGTGTGTCTTTGCATCACTTTTTCCATTGTATTTAACTGTGTGCGTGTGTTCAGTGTCAGCAGGGTTAGGTGTGTACTCTTCAAGGATTAATGAAAGCTCCGCCGTGCCCCTTCTGTGTAAAAAGAGCAACACTGATACACTCGCCAGCTCGCCATCTCTTCTGTCCCCAACCATTATCACTCCCATAAAGACTCTCTTATATAATATGTCCAGCCATTAATGGAAGATAACACCCAGCTCCAACAAAGGACAGAAATGTAATTACCGGTCTGAATAGCACTGCTGCTCCTTATTCTTACCCAGAGAGAGGAGGGAGAGAGACAAGTAGAGTGATAGAAAGGCAAGGGAAGGATTGAGAGACCGGACAAGCATTTAGTGAAAGGGAAAATTATAAAAGGATGAGGGGAGTGTGGGTAATAAGAACAAAGGCAGGGGGAAAGGTTATAGTGGGGAAAGGTACTTCTTTTGTTCTCCCGCTTTGCTCAGTTTGTGTGCCATGTTGATCTGTTGTTGCAATGTGCAGAGCAGATCTCTCCCTGACCTTTCTGACTTTGTTGGCTCTGGGGCAATAGGCATGTGAGTGTGTTGCTCATAACCCAACAAGTCCTGCAGCCTAAAGGACGAAACAGATTGTGTGTCGTAGCCAAAGTCTCGCCACTCGGCAACCATCTTGGCAACGCCCCCGGGCAGTTATTCTGGGCTAACAAGACCCGGCCCCTATCTGAATGGATAGTGAGAGAGCCATAACTGCACTTTCAATGGTCAACGGGACACAAAAACTGCATGTATAATATTACCGGTAAAATCGTATAAAAACTGCTTAAAAAGTTGGATGACTTTTCCCCAAAATAACATTAAAAAGCTTTACACATGAGAAATGTTTCGCTTGCATCAGTGCAACAACGTGATTGGCTAGATATGTCTCCTGTTCAATTGTTATAAAGCTTTTTGGGGGGAGGAGTGGGACATGTGTCACACAACCGCCATCTTTGGTGTTACAGATTTTTCTATTCATACAAAATGTGGTGCATTGTATTAAACCTTCCACCCCTATTGTTGAGCTTCAGCTGAGTTCAGGCTATAAAATCTACCTGGTTAAGGGTAGGGCATCCCCATGGTCATTTTAAAAGAAACCAGTGTTGACTTTTCTGTAGGAAACCCGCGGTGAACAGTGGTCAAGTCACGGTTTTCTGAACTGCCAGCACTATGGCTAAATTTCGCTTGAAAAAAAAACACTTTGACAAAAAAAAAAAAGTCAAATATGACCTCTCATTTCCAAGGTCAGGAAAGAATTTTCACAGTCTACTTGGCTAAGCTTAAGGGATGTTAGTAGTTGGTAGAAAATGGGATGTGAATGGCGATAGGGTTGGAGTCCAATAGCTGATACCATTTTGGATCTTTTCCCCAGTTGGCAAAATACCATTGAGCTCCAATGCAAACAAATCTTTTATCTAACCTTTTAGCTCTCTTTGTTTTTGTTATTGGCAAAAAACAATGCACACAAACATTTAGGTAGCAGTAATTTTTAGCATTAACTCATTCATGAATCGTCCCTTTCCCGGTCAAAATATCCAACATCAACAGTGGCAGAATATATCAGCTGTAGCTGATTAACACTGATACTGTCACAGCTAAAATTAAAATTTGGACTGTTGTTGGGTGAAATTCCATATTTCACTTTACCCCATTTTATTTATTATTTATTTTATTTTGATAAACTTATGACCTGCATCTGGACCTCTGCTATTTGGACAGAGCAAATTTTGAAAATCAAGAAGTAAATTTGAGTAGTCTGCTCCTGTTATTTTATCATGTCTGATACATTAAATCAATTTCATTTCATATCTAATGCTGTTCATCTCATTTTCAGATTGTAGATACAGATGTTGAACATTAATTCTACTGCCACTCAAAAGTGCAGCATTTCTGCCTACTCAGCTAACAGAAAATGATTACAGAGTTCTAAGTTGAATGTTTTAGTTTTACTTATGTGTAAGTTCCGTTTTATGGTAAATTTTAAAAGCTAACCCTAATTAAGATTCGAAAAAGGAATTTGAACGGCTTCTGATTCAATAAGTGGAATAAAACCTGGATTTGGATTCAATGGAATGCTATCAAACCATAGTCTTCGATATCAAAGTGCGACATAAAAGAAAGGATGCAAACAACAGTTTTCTGTGTCCAAGTTAGAAACCTTGTATAAGTAAAAAACCGAATCATTTATTGACGTTTTTGTTTACAGTAACATATGTGAGGTGACTTGTCTGATGAAACACAATTCATTGCATAATATTCTTATCAATGTCAAGATGTTACAGTCATTTCTGACATATCATCTAGTGTTTATCTTTTCATATGACTCCCCATAACAGATATAATGTACCTGTTGTGTCGAATATATTACTTATTATTCAGGATTATTTGTTTGAGATAAATTATTTTTTTCAGTGATCTTTCTTGCTCTTGTGACAGGCATCATGTCAGGTTTGTGGTTGTTTGTCCTGAATCCTGTCAATAGAATGAAACATGCCAAACATGCTGAGGGCAAAGACACACAGTGGGACTACATGTGTTTCCATGAGTGCAAAACATCCCTGCACAAATTTGTGTCTGAGCATTTTATTGAGTGTGTATGTTTTGAGTAAACATGCCTGTGGCAAAGACAAAGGCATTAAAAAAAACACACATCTGGAAGAAAGATGAAATGACAGAACTTTTTTACTGTGACTCCCTCCGAGAGGGCAGGTGTGTTTCCATATGTGTGTGTGTGTGTGTGTGTGTGTGTGTGTGTGTGTGTGTGTGTGTGTGTGTGTGTGTGTGTGTTGCCTTCATGTATTTACATATGCATAGAAATGTACCTATGTGCTTGTGTCGGTGTGTCCTATTGGTTCCAAGTCCGCCTGCTGTGTTTATTTTTTGCCATTCATCCGAATGCTTGTTAAGCTGAGCAATATTTTGCATGGCTGCATGATGAATCATCTGTGTGTTACAAATCACTTCCTGAACGCATCTAACCTTCATGGTTCAACCTCTGGGGGAGTTCATGTGTTCATGTGTGTCAGTGCACAGATAGGGGGGAAGATCTTCTGCAATTGCCACATGTACATTTGTGGAGTAAAATGAGTTGCTGCAACATTTGCTCTGCTGTATATATATGTTTACAGGACTGTGTTGATTTTCTGCAACATTGGGAAAACCTTCAGAGAGTGAGAGAGGAGCAGAACGGGTCAAAATGTTGAGAAATAAGTGAAGCCATTGAGATTTATTAGATATACAGTACAAACGGAGGAAAAATACACTGAATCTTTATCTACACACAGCAATGTGCACATTACATTAAGTTAACATCACTATTACATTCAATTAACTTCGACAAAATATTTCCACTTCTCTCTTCGGACCTATTGTCCTCCCATTTCCTCATTACTTATTGGGAAGACGAAACATTGGCAATTAAAAATTTAAGCTCCTTTTCTTGAATAATTTATCAGTGAGTGGCATATGTTAAATATGTGTTGAAAGCATACATTAGATTTGTTTTGTATACAAATCAGCTCCAGGCTTGCACCCTTAGGGGGGGAGATTGTAGCCTGGGAGATTTGGCGTATACTGATGGTTTTATTATTTAGATGTGCATAGATTTCTATCCTTATTCCTGCTGTTGCTTCTGTTAACTGTGTCTGGTTGTACTGCACATTATTTCACTGATGGAAGGAAGGGAGAGTTTATTATGCAAGGAGTGAAGTATTTTTTGTTATACAATCTGTATGTGTTTGGCTATTGTACATTTTTGTACAACGTGAAATATGGTTAAAACTTTTGCTGTGCTTTATCACTAGAACTAATTGTAGGAGTTGCATTTGGATATTCATATTTGTCTATAATATGTTTATTTATATCAGGCATTGGTAATTGGACTTTGTTGACATGCACTTTACGAAAAAAAGGTGCATACTATATGCTGCATGCAAGGGGAGCCTCAGGGTCACGTGTTTAAAAGTATTCTTAAGTTTCCTTGTAGCAATCACTACGTGTGTAAATTAGTGGACTGGGTTTAAGCTGCATATAGGGTGAGATAAGGCCGCAGGTGATGAATTGAATGTCAGAGGTCAGAGAGCTCATTCAAGGAGAGAAGTGACATGCGGTATCACTATCTTTTACACATTTGCTCAGAGGAGGGGCGTTTCTGTCTTTTCTTTCTTTTTTACAAAGAGAAACAGAGGTCTCCTGCTTACTGGTCACAGTTTCCCAGGTCTGTGAGAGGAGCGGTCAGAGGAGGAGAGAGAAATGACTACAAAACAACGTGATTAAATTGTTTTTAATGAAAGGAAATTTATGATAAGATTATTGCCTCACTCTTAGGACATTAAATAAATGAAATGTGAAGCAATACATGTGCAGCACAAAAAAAGTGACAGACTTAGGTTTAATCACAACCACAAGACCTTTTCATATTTACTCCAGCCAAATATTCCTAATGTTACCAAGTAAGACATTACAGACCTGATTGAGCTGATCAAGACATTTTGCAATATTTTGAGTGAAAGTGAAGGCAAAGGGAGAACAGGGGTGTGTGGCTGAAACAAGAGTTGTGGGGGAGGGAGAGAGGAGAGGAAGGAGAGGGAGGGTTGGGGATGGGGGTGGGGGTGGGGGGTTGAAGCATCTCACGCTAACACAGATCATGATCATCATGTTGGCAGGATCTGAAAGATTAGACACATCAATAGTTTATGAATCTCCACAGTGTTGTGCTCAATTCCCTCTTCTATAAATTACTAAATAAGGGCATTTACATCACAGCAACACTGCAAACTTTTTCTTTTTCTCCTCTGTTTCTTTTCATCTTTTTCTAGTTGAAACTTGGACACAGTCCATTTGACCCTCATGAACCGAGTAATAAGAGAGAGGAACAGAGGGGAAAACACTGCAGAGCCTTTTTTGCTGTTGTGATTCAGAAAAGATGATACAGAGAGAGGGAGAGAGGAAGAGAGAGAAAGAATAAAAGGAAAAGAAGACGTGGTAAAGACGCAAGCACCTAAAAGACTGATATAATTAATAGATGTGGCCCGCCGATACACATGAATTATGCAACTTTTATATTCAAGAAAATTACAAACACAACCCATTGGGAGAGAATGGAGAGGAATCATTATCTGCAGACTTGAACCTTTGTAAAATGCACCAAATTTTTAATAATTAATCCACATAAACAAATAACACATGAATAAAGAACACTTAAAAAGCCACCCAAGCCACAGGAGTTGGGCGAACTTCCTCTCTAACTTTCCTTGTGTGTGGAGAGGAAGAGAGCGGAGAGAGAAAGTAGAGAAGAGAATTAGGTGGAAAGAGACGGAAATAATGTGACAATGAAAAAAATCTAATTTTCTCAGGCAGATTGCTACATTAATTCAGATTTTTTTCATTCAGTGAATTCAGACTTCTCAGTTTATTTATTATTTTTTAAAATGTTTAAAGTTGAAGTTGTTAAGGACATGCATACATGTATGCGTGTATGTTAGGCGTGTGCAACCTTGAAACCTGGCAGGACAGCTGTACATTGGAGAGGGTCATTTCTTAGCCTCATTAACAGAGGAACTGTTGTTGTTGTTGTGAACTGTTGAGTTTTGTTTTTTTTTAATGAAATGTAGCTACTAAATAAAGAATACAAATAGCAAAAAATCCGGATTTGTTTTCCATATATAATATTCTCATGGATTAGCTGACATTTGAGCAACAGAGTCCCTATAGAACAAACTGAGAATGTGCTCAGAAGTAGCGCTGCAAGTAATGAATATTTTCATTATCAGCTCATCTGCAGATTATTTTCTCTAATAATCAACTGATTGTTTGGTCTATGAAATGTTAGGAAATGGAGAAAAACATCCATTTCACAATTTTTACAGAATGCTTTGCCTGACCAACAGTCCAAAACACAAATAAGACAAAGGAAAGCATGAATTCTTCACATGTGCAAAGCTGGAACTGGACAGTGTGTGACTTTTTCACCTGGAAAATGAATTAACAAATTAATGATTATCAAAGTAGTTGCAAATAAATTTTCCGTCGATTAACTAAAAGTTTCAGCTATTCTCAGGAACTTGTTCACACCAAACAAATAAACACAAACTTCTGTTAGATACAAACAACACACTGACTTTAACCAAGTCAGCATGGACCTAGATTTGATTAATCCACCGTGCATTTAGACTGAAATTTTCAAAAATAAAACACAGTCTGAAAACACATACGGTATGCACACACATGCACACACACACACGCACACACATGCACGCCCACACACACACAAACAAAAACACACACAGTCACATATATCCATGAGAGTGGGACAGTGACTATGTCAGATTGGGTTAGGGTGGTGTGGCTGAAGACAGGGGCGGGCAGAAGGACACCCTACAGTGACCACACAGTGATGCCTTGCGGGTGCTCTGACTAGAAATGAGCAAGAGTTGTAACACACACACACACACACACACTAACACACGTGTGCATAGGCAATAGTCACCTTCAACGCAGTACAGCAATATGTTTCATACTGAAAAATATCAGTCAGAAAAGCTCACATCAGGCGCCACTCAAATAGGGCTCTCTTAAACACTGAGTGTTGCAGCTGCACTCCAGCTTCCTCCACATTATCTCTCTTTTTTCTTTAAGCAATATTTGCCCTTCAGTTTCATTTCCTCTCGGATCCATGGTCATTCCACTCAGTGACAATTTTTATCATTACGAATATTTAACTGTAACAATGAAGTCTTTATAACTACAGCAATGAGCAAATTTCCAAGTTGCACAATGTTTGGAAAATCTACACGTTGAAACAAAGTTGAAACAGAGTATCTGTCCATCATGAAATCACAGGAAAGTTATGTTGATTTAAGAGTAGTAGAAAATGTTGAGGCTTATTTATAGTTAGAATATGGAGTTAAGTCTGCTCCTTTGCTCCATCTGTACTTGAGCATTATGGAAAATCAGCATACAGTGCGACTAAAAAATCATTCTTCTTTGATACCTATGGCGCCTCTAACATCACAGCTCCTATCTTTTTGTTTGCCACCTGTACATGTTAAAGCTATTGAGTTTTGCCTGTTCATTCGACAAAATCGTTCCCTGTGTGGCAAGTCTGGCATTTGTAAAGGTGTGAGACGAGAACGCCATGTGTATGAGGGAGCAAAAACACAAGGTGTTATTCTGAAACATCTCTTAGGACTGCCAGTTCCCACCAATCCTCACTCCACATCTTCATCATCCAGTAACATCTGATAACTGGGGGCAACAGCTGCGTGAGTCATTGCCCTGCGTGTCCAGCCCATCTGGCAAAAGTAACACTGCATATTTGATTTTTAAGATGCAACTTTGACTGCAATTGAAAAAGGCCCATGACTGTAACTGCTTGGTTAAATGTCATAGCGTTGGAACAGAAAACAAGTTATGACCCCAGTAGCACTTGGTACTTGGAGCTTTTTATCGTAATTGTGTGCTTAAAATACGGACTCTATGCTACGCTGTCTGACAGTAGGGAATAATAATCACAAAAACAGGTAAAACTAAGGTGGCGGGTAAAAGTGATTTAAAAAGCCAGTGTTTATCCTGATCTGAAAACTAAGCTTTCCAATAACACCTGCTGGAGTGGATAAATCTGAAAATGCCTGATCACATTTAGTGTGGATGAGAGGAACTGAAAATAGTGTCATACAGTAAACCTAGTTGGGGGCAACTCTATGTCGCCTCTAAAAACAGAAAATAATTGATCATTCATTTTAAGTGTCTGTGTAGCTGATACAATAAAAAGACGGAGATCTTAACATAACGTAGTCTAAGTGCATATACAGTAAAGTGTTAGCATGCTGCACTGGAGGACGGAGTCTACCAGGGCCACACAAATTATTCTGTTGACAAAATTTCCACCATTTAACATTGGGCCTATTGTTTTTTTTTTTTGTTTGTTTTTGTTTTGGCCTGTCAACCAACACAATAAATTTGTTCTCATTCTGTGTTGGTGGGGGATCTCCTTGCATTCTTCCCATTTGTTTCTAGCTACAAACCATGAAAATGTGAATTTATTTGTCTTCCTCTCCACCCTCATTCCTCCGCATTTCCCCCTCACCAGAAGCCAGCCAGGGTTCAGTCAGCATGGCAGAGCAGGAGCGGCGTCTCCAGCTTTTGTCTCTGTGGAGAGCAGGGGTTGTGTGGTTCCTAATTGCTGTGTGCCGAAGAGACTTTGGGAGCCAATCAAAATGGCCAATCTCTAAAGACGAGCCAAAACTAATTTGTTAGCAATATACCATCCTACACCTCTCTCTCTCTCTTCCCTCTCTTGCTCGGTCTCCTGATGGCAGTCAAGGGTTCATTTCTGTGCCACTGTGGTCACGACCTCTCCCTCTCTTCCTCTGTGGCTTCACTGGGAGTTCATCTCTGATGCCTCTGTGGTCGTGACCTGGCTCCAAATGATACAATGATGAGAGTGGTGACAAGACTGGCAGAGGAAAAAAAATCACTCTCCCCTCTGTTTATTAAATAGCGTGTCTCTATATTTTCAGTCATTATCTTGTCCCTGTAGTGTGTACATTTCTCTCTGTGTGTGTGTGTGTGTGTGTGTGTGTGTGTGTGTGTGTGTGTGTGTGTGTGTGTGTGTGTGTGTGTGTGTGTGTGTGTGTGTGTGTGTGTGGGTGAGGGGGACACACCTCAGGGAGCGTGAGAGCGGAGCAGCTGTGGTCGGAGAGAGAACACACACGTTAGCTTTGGGTTTCATCCTTGGCTTGTTCAGAAGTGAATCT
Source organism: Xiphias gladius (assembly GCF_016859285.1). NCBI lineage: Eukaryota > Metazoa > Chordata > Actinopteri > Istiophoriformes > Xiphiidae > Xiphias > Xiphias gladius. Next base: position 20,864,352 of record NC_053418.1, on the reverse strand, counting down.
GGCAGCCTGCTGAGAGACAGAGAGTGTGTATGTGCGTAGGTATGTGTGTATCAGTGGTCACATGTCTCTGTGTGTGTGTGCGTCCTGTCTTGTTACACACCCCATACCTTTTGCTTTGTCACTATCTCCAAGCTCCCTCTATCTCACTGCTTTTCTCTCTCTCTCTCTCTGAGGATCTACAACTTCAAAAGGCAACTTTAAAAAGTGTCTGTTTCACATAGTCAACAAAAGCATCGCTGAGAAAACACACACATACACACACACACACACATAAGCACACAGCTTTGTCTGAGAACACACCTAGCACACTATCTCTGCAGGACACAAAGCCTTCAGAGAATAAAAAAAAAAACAATCACTCTTTTATATTGTAGTGATACTGGCATTTACGGCTGCTAAAGCACTCAGCAGCTTCCTTGAGGCAAAGTGGAGAGGAGGAAGTAAGGAAAAAAAGAATTGATTTTTTTGTGAAAACCTCCATCGTGTGTTGGTGTCTGTACACTGGGAGACAGATAAGATTGAAGGGGGGCCCGATTGTTTGATTGAAATCACATGCAAGCTCATGAGCGAGCTGCAGAGCGCGCGTGTTTCTCCGACAGCGTCTTTGATAGCTGCATTAGCTCAAAATGAGGAAGCCACGCAAACACAGTTGCAGGTCTGAGTGATGCAAGCTCAAAGCAACTCTGCTCCAAATTCCTTGTAAGCAGGTCACATTCACACACAGATAGCAACTAACAAAGGTGATCTGTGGCATGAAACCTCTCCTGATTACAGCGTTTGAAGGTGCAACAGAACATTTATGTACAGGAGTAGACTGATCACCTGGAGTCTTTGATAAAACTCCCAAAATATTTGTCAGACGTGCTACAAGTCAAGAGTATAGTGCCACAGTAATGGTGGCCACAAAAGAAATATCTCCTTGCTCAATTTGTACAACGTGAACCAAAATTTAAAATAATGTCATTTATATTGGAATATATTTATGTTTCTTTCCAATATTTCATGTTTTTATAAAAAATATTGTGTTCATACTTTCCTTTTGTTTTACAAACAGGGCATGGTCATATGTAGTTTTTGACCACCTGAATAGGAAATATAGTCACAACTTTTATTGTGCAGCAAATGGAATATTTTATTTAATCCCGATGGTTAGAAGAGTGTTTCACAATTCTGGAAATACCTTCAGAACAGCAGGAAGTGCTGTTAAAAAACTTTCTTGGCTTTTTAATGATCGCTGGGTATTTATTTTTCAGAAAAAAATGAGGCTTTTCCATCCAATTTCATTTGGCAAATAAGTAAAAATAAGTATGACAGCTGTGACAAAGCCTTGACATTTTTCCAGCTGCTAATGCAAAACAAAACACATACAAAAAAGTCTTGACTTACCTATTAAGCTTTTAGAATTCTTCACAAAATCAAAGGTTTCCATCATATCAAAGATCTTACACCAAACCCTCATTACAAGTCAGCATGTTGTAGACAAGAGTGTATCCTTCCTTGCCACAGTGCACTCTGGACATCCTCAGCTCTGCTCATGGTCCGATATTGGCGCATACTGGCAGCTTCAGGGGTAAAGTGCAAAGTACATCTTCACCAAAGGCCACTGAGTTGACTTGACCAAATCGTCAATCTCAAGCTCACTAAGTGTCAGTGCAAATTTTTGCAATGTAAATGCAAAAAAAAGGTTGCAAAAGCCAAGTTGACAAGTTGGAAGTTGGAACACTAGTGAGTGCAGATGCCACATTAAATCTAAAGCTCATTTTTGTCACATTTTTGGAAGTTCTTAGATATTCCAAAAAGTCCAGTTCAATTTGGCAAAAAAAGAGAAAATCTCTCCTATCAAAGTCAGAAGTAGATAATTGGGACTAGTATTGATGGTGGCTGCAGTCATTTTTTTATGCATGGAATTAAAGAGCTTGATTTGACAGAGATAGAGTAATGAGAAAAAGTAAGATGAAGCATCTTTTAAAGGATCAGTTGAAATTGCCAATCTATTTTAATCTATTGTCACCTTGGGAGAGCAATGTTCCGTTTTTGTGTGGACTAATTGGATTTCAAAAAGTATATTGAAAAAACTCTAATTAGATATTCATCACATGGGGAGGTATGATGTGATCACACGATAAAGAGCACTTTCTTTGAATGCAGGTAACATTCCTTCACCCTCCTCACCCCATCTCCTCACCTGTCTTTTCTTCCTTTCCTCTGCAGACAATGGGTCTCTCCACCTGCTTCTGTATCTCAGTAACCTTAACTGAGTGGCGGTGTTTGAAAACACACCGGATAAATTTACCATTTTGTCATGTTCAACTAACCTCAGTGGTTAAAAAAGAATACAGCCGTCACAGAAAAGGACAATCCAGTCTAAGACATTTTTTATTTCTCATCACTGTCACTTGTTCTCTTCGTTCTGCCTCCAGAGGGAGATTCTCCATTGTTTGAAATCTCAGTGGTCAGGGGTCCCCCACAGGCGTCACCAGAGGTCAAGACTGACATCATTGACCTCATGTCAGGTCAGCCCCTATGGAGATGACCAGAGGGAAAAAAACAAGTGGGGATTTACACACATGATGTGGGGACTATCCAGATTACAAGAATTGAATTAATGTGTTTCAAAGCGTACATGTCACCTATGACATGTGCTATAAAAACAAATTGTTTTTGGCAACATTTTTGTTGCTAGGACAAGATCCCTGTGGTGTTTCTGGGCTGCATTTCCAAAGATCAGTGATATTGTCTTGCCTGGATTTTTTGCTGACGAAGTTAGAGTTTAGGTAGTTGCCGTATCCCATCCCTGCTGTTTATCCTTCAAACGTAAACACTCTTATGGGTTGAGTATATGCTGTATCACTGATAGAGAGGAGGAAAATGGTTTCAAATTTTAACTCCAGGTCCGATTACAATTAGGTTTTTTTTTTCTTTCAACCACATCTCTAGGTCGCCATTGGTGGATGGAGTTTGGAGCAGATGGAGATAGATGCAAACTCCACCTCAAACTCCATGATGATGTCCAAAAGATGCAGTTGTTAAAATTTCTTTCATTTTTTTTTCTTTTTTTAAAATTTGTTCCAAGTTTCCAGCTACTTTGAAAATTTCGAGTAACACTGACTTGTTCTGAGCAAAACCTTGTATCTCATGGTATTTTCTTTTTAAGGGTTATTTTCAATCATTTTCCATGCTTAAAACAATTCAATTTCATACTGCCTGTTAAGAGATCGCTTCCTAACAAGTTTCGAGGGGAAGACATGGGGGGAAAAATCCACAGTCCTCGTTGCTCCCAAAGATGACTCCAAAGTTCGTCTGACGCTAATATGCAGTTAATCAAATCAAGTAGGGATCTTTCAAAGGAACTATGTTTTTAGTGCCTAATTCCCATGTTTTTTTTGGGAGTGTTTCCTTGCCGAGCTGTGGTGGAGGGATGGGAAGGAAATTTACTATAAAGACTGTAATTTTGGAAAAAATTCTAAATCAACCCAGAGCCTCATATTATCATCAGCTTAAAATTCAAATTAACTTTTGCATAGGATCTGTGAGGGGAGATTTGTTTGCTCTCTCTACACGTAAGTGAATAATCCCATGCTCCATACTGTACACTGTATATATAAACAGTAACATGCTCCATACCACCAGCTTGTTGAGTAATGTGGAGTATGTGTCCGCTGCCTCTCGCCCTCTCTGCCCTGCAGAATAGCTGTTTAAATGAGATTAGTCTTGACAAGTGAACTTCAGCTTGTAATAAAAACCCCTTTTTATCTGCAAAGCAGACATTAGAGCTGCCCACCCGAATGAATACCTAACTCCTGAATTACCATAAGAATAGCTCAGCTGAGTACACTCATAATGCTTAAACCAACAGTGCAGAACACACAAACACACACACAAGCACACACACACACACACACACACACACACATGCGCGCATACACATACACCAGCCACGCTAATGAGTAGTTTCACTGTTTGAGATTGCAGCCCTGTTAGGGGTGGCGGCTGCAGTGGCAGCTTCGCCGTGACGATGAGCAGGAGGAATGTCGATAAGCAGACAATATTGTTCTGCAGCGTCCATCCAACACTCCCACCACCCTTAACCCCTGAAAGTTGTCACTCCCAGTGTAAAATTCTCCCAAGACCTCCTCAGTCAGGGACACCAGGACTTTTGTGGCTCCTATTCTTTTATTGCTGAGAGCATTTTAGTGCTCGACAGGATGTGAACTAGAACCAACAAATTTCACCTGCTTCTTGTCTCCTCCATCAATACTCTCTTCTTGGAAGACACTGAGCTCCTGCCCTCCGTACCTTTTTACACACACTCTCCTATAATGCTCCATCTGAGAAAACCTTGAGAATCCTGCTTCCCGTCACCCCACAAACTCCATTTTAATGCCACCCACTCCCATGGGTCTGGGACCTCCAGACCTCAAGACAAGACCCAAGGGGGGACCCATGAACCATCCAATGTCAGACCCCCTTTGTCTCCCACCATCGCTCCTCATAGTGCCCCCCCCCCCCCCCCCAAAAAAAACCCACAGGACCCAGGCCTGGCTGACCAGAGCTGCAGCAGGGTGCAGAAAGCAGGCCGTTGGTTCCCAGGACTGCCGCGCACTTGTCATGTAAATGAAGAAGTCACAACCAATTAGAGTAATTGCAGCGCATCGCTCCGTCTTCGCCACGGCTACTGAGCTGAGGAGGGGCATGGGAGAGAGAGGGATTGAAGGGGGGGAGATTAGAACAGTGAGGAAGAAATGGAGTGAGAAGGAGGAAAGAAGGAGAAGGAAAGAAAGAATGATGACTGAACGGGAGGTATGGTTTTTGTTACAGAAGAATAAAAACAAATCATCATCATCATTTCTTTCTTGATCTGAGATATTCTGAGATTAGCACAACGTAGTTACCTCTTACTTTGCATTGCCAAGTTTTACATGTAAAGCAGCCATTACGATAATAAAATACATTGTTAAAGTTGACACTATCCAACAGTATATGCAGTCGTCAGACCAGCTACAATATTAAAATATAACCTGCAAGTGAATTAATCAATAATTTAAGACTGAAAGTAACCAGTCTTCAGTGAGCGATTGTTTGATACATTTTATTGCTCATACTTTTGTACTTTTAACTTTTATAAGATTATTAAAACTGATTTTTTAAATCATTTTTTATGATGCAGTGTTTTTCCCTTATGTTTTTTGCTTGGGCTGCATAAATAGTTTGAGTACTTTTTTGGCTCTGCTGTTACATGTACAGTAACAGTTGTTACTGTACAACTGTACAAACATTCTTCACTCATTTTCACTTTTGTGTAAATGAGCAAACACACAGAAATGCACAAACAACGTCATATTTGTTTCATGCACTTGAGAAAGAGAGTAATAGTGAGTCAGTAAGGACAGTTATGTTTCTGCACAAGTGGATGCGAGTCTGTGAGTGTGTGTGTAAGGAGAGGGGATGAGTTGGTGTATCACAGCAGGTGGTAGGGGCTAATGGAACCCCCTCTGGCCTATCAAGAGTAAGGGGTGATGGTGCGAGGGAGTGTGTGTGTGTGTGTGTGTGTGTGTGTGTGTGTGTGTGTGTGTGTGTGTGTGTGTGTGTGTGTGTGTGTGTGTGTGTGTGTGTGTATTATGATGGTAGTCGTGTATCCTTGCAAACAGAGCATTTACAGAGTCAGAGAAGTAGAGATGAATGTTAACAAAGGAAAACTGTGATTTGTTTTCTGCTAAAACTGATCAAATACTTAGGCTTTCAAATGAGCATGAGTGAGGGAATGAAAGTAGTACATCACAGTCAAAAAAAAGATTTAGGTGAAGGGGCATTTGCGAGAAAATGGATGGAGAGACAGAGAGAAAGAACGATGGACAAAGAGAGACAGCTATTGGGCCTGAGGCTTCAATCTCCACCTCTGTGGTCAGTCAGCATGAAATGTAATGCCCTCATCCATCCATCCATCCGTCCATCCATCCATCCGTCCATCCATCCATCCATCCATCCATCCATCCATCAGAGAGCTCTCTGTCTGTGGGCTTCAGTATAACGCCTCAGCGCCTGAGGCAACCTATAAAGCTTACACAAACACAGCATGGGTATTAAAGTCATGGGGTGAGTGTTTGTGCGTGCGTGTGTGTGTGTGTGTTAACGTGTGTATTTATGTCTGAATAAAAGCCACTTGTAATGTTTGTTGAGATCCCAAGTGGTCTAGACAGCTTCGCTAAGAGAACCCCTCACCTGCCACTTCTGAGATGGACCTATACTTCACATTAAGACACACACTCACTGTCAGTACTTATACAGAAAACATGTAAACAAAGCAGAGTAGCAGGGCTATGCTAGATACATTCTCCATACGGAAGCAATGACAAAGAGACAGTAACATGGCTCGTGTCCCCTACTGATTTCTTGATTCTTGGGTGATTGCCTTTGCTGCTTTGTTATCAGTTTACTGCAGAGTCAGAAGCTGAACCACAACAGTAAGAAGCCATTAGCAAACAAGTATAGACAGGTTTCCAATTTACTGTCGAGGGTGTGGGCACAGCATTGGGGACATTTTCACTATGTAGAAATAAAGCAACTCACTTGAAACCAATGGAACTACTGTTGAGAAGTGAATTTGTATGTAACACACATCCTGGCACTATATATATATTTTTTTTACCACTCGCCACCTGCGATAGACTACTCTGGCAGCTAAGATGACCCATATTCCAAGGAGAAATGATAGCTAGTAGTAGTGATAATGCTAAACGAGTCAATACACAAAGTAAGCTCCACAGGTACAGAGACAGAATTGACCTGAGTGTGTTCCATAACATCAACTTGGAGCACAGGTTAAACTTAAAAGTACATAAATCCTCTCACGTTGTCCTGCTGCTGCTGCACAAGCTAAAAGCACTGATGCACTGATTCTGGTTGTTATATTTGTAACAGCATGTCTGAAAATCCTGCAGGACTTTCCTAGATAAAGTAACAACAATATTGGTTTATATGTTGACCACCAGTTTTAATTATGTCAACTTTGTTTCATGAGGACTCAGTTTCGTCTGTCATTTTGCCATGCCGGATGGGTCTGAATACCACAATACCCATGAGCGTTGGCCACCGTTGCTATGGAGAAGAGGTCAGTCATAGCCACGAATAAGAGCGGTAGTGAATTCAAAACACTCAGTCAATGAAAATGTGAACAGAAGGCGGCACTATAGTCGCTGAATTTAGCCAAAATTGACCCAGAATCCCAAAGTGGATCATTTAAGCACCAGATTGTTTTTTCAGTTTTCTCAACACCATCATCTTTAGCTCAGGGGTGCACAATTTTAAACTCTGTGATTGGAGGTTTCTTGCTAAAATGTACCTTTGGAGTTGCAATGAACTCTTCACCTTGTGTTTTTGCGCTTTAAACTTTTTAATTAAAGAATTACATATTTTCTTGTGCAGCTGTTCATCTTTTCTACAGTAGTGATAATTCAGCTGGGAGTTTCATGTCGATTCAAGCTGTAGAAGTGCTCCAGCGGTGAGTCCTGTGGAGAAAATGAATGGGACTTTTACTTCCAGAACCAAGGATGTACCGATGCCGAAATAACTCCTTACACAGGGTGTCAGTGTCAAAGTAAGTATAAAACATGGTCATCTTTAATTATACAATAGGACAATTTAAAAAAACGAAAATTGAAAAACGTGTATGTAGGTTGAAATAGTTCAGTACATTAAGAGGTCCATGATCTTAATGAAGTAAGTAGTCATATTTTGTGGTTTATTTTGAAATACGTAGAGACACACATGCACACACATGAACACATGCCATATTTGCTATTTCTCAATCCATTAATTTTTTAATGCTGTGTGAATATTCCCACACAGCATTTCCTAGCCGTGGTTTTGAGTGTGTGTGTGTGTGTGTGTGTGTGTGTGTGTGTGTGCCAGAGGCCTCTCCCAAGGAGCAGAGAAGATTCAATATGTCTACCTCCATTTAAGCACTGAAACATTCATGCCAACCAGCACAGAATGGGACAAGCACATCCACATACACACACATTCAGTGCGCACACACACACCTTTGAGCTACAACCGGTAGAAAGATTGCTCTTATTTTGCGTCTGCATCATAAAAATCTCCAAACATCTGCACATTAACTATGTAGAATTCAACCTTTCTTTCACTGCAGACATTTTTGCAGACTAATATCAGTGAATTTCTCTTGATTCCAGGTTCTTGTGCACTTACTGATCTTACTGATTCTTTTCAACCCTTCATTTAGGACACTATCTTTGCATCTTCTTGTCGCCTGCACATTGGCTTAGCAAGCCACAGCAATGACTGGAGTGTATACGTTTCTCCTCCTATGAATTATGAACACAGTTAGCTCTTTTGTTTATGAATTATTACTGATCTGCCTGCCTCCACAGGATAGTCGCTGGAACAAATGCATTTACACTGTAACCAATCACATTATTGCCTTTTTATTTTCATACATATTTGTTTTATCGCGAGCGAGTTGTTTGGGGTCGAGCGCAAAACAAAGCAACTCATTTCAGAAACATGCTTTTCATTAGGAGGAAACAAATGTTTATTTTATCAGCACTTTGTGAGGAATCATGAATAAATATGGTTTTTGTCTCTGAGGTAAATAAAACAACAATGCAGCAGGAGAAGAGAAGAGATGGAGATGCAACAGAGATGTGGTTTGGTTCTCTGTGGACTTCTGGTCATGGCTGAAGAGAAGAGCGCAGGCGCAAAAATACTGCTAAAAAATACTGATCTGTTATGTTCAGTATGAATGATTTCCAGTATTCAAAATAAGATTCATAGAAAATGAGGTGGAGATACAAATATTTCTGTAAATGCAGTCTAAAATGCAAGAATGAAGTGAGATATGCATGATGTTGTGTGTGTGTGTGTGGTGGGGGGGAGTTACTCCAGACAAGAGAAAAAATAAAAAAGCAAAACAAAAACACAAAGGTCATGAATATGGAATGTGTGTTCCCTGTGATTTAAATATTCATGACATGACGATTAGTATATCATAACGGCATTATCCGTTTCAGCAGCCAAAAGAGGAGAAAACTCTGGCTTGATTGATCTCATCAGGACATCATCAATAATGGATAACTCCAATCATAGTACTGGGAGCACACACTGGCACACAGGCAGGCAGGCATGCACGAGCATACCCCAACATGCACAATCAATTATGACACAATCTGTAATTCAAACCTGCCGTTAAATCAGTCTTACTCCAGACGCAAACACATCATCACACCATGATCTACCTACTACTAAGTGAGAAAATATTTATAAAAAATTGATAATTCTTTTTAAATGTACTAATTGACCTGTACAGGCTGAAGTACTGCAAATTCTCAAATAAACACTAGTACACAACTAACAGCAGGAATCTCAAATTCTTAGTTGTTCTTGTCAAACATGAAGGTTTGTCACTAATAAAGGCCAGAAAACAGGTGAAATTTATTCAACAAGCCTTTATATAATAGCTTCTAATTTGCTTCACTGGTCAAGAATTGTAGACCTTATCAGACCTGTGAAAAACCTACCTGAACCCGAGGTGAACGTAAATAAATACTTTAAAAAATGAGAGCAACCTGATCCAAAAGTGTCCCAAGGGCAGTCTGATCTGAATAGACCCTAGGATAATTAGACCTGATCTACAATATGGTTCACCTGAAAAACCCAAAATAGAGAGAGAACAGCAACCCTTGCAGGGAAATGATGCAACTCCAAATTACAAGCAGCAATTCATGTAATTTTTCCTTGCAATTCACAAACTATCCCTTTTAAATCAAAAAACTGAATGCATTTTGGTCCCGACCCAAATTTGGGTCCTTCTTCAGGTCTTGGGTGGGCATCAAGTTGCCCTGGTGAAGACCTCTACTTTGCAGTTCTTTTGTTCAGTGTTAAGCTACTGTCAACTCCACTCAAAAGTTCCTGCCAATATTTTACAGAAAAAGCAAACTAGCAGCTATTTAATACCTGTATCATTACAGTATTATAAGTATGATAAGAAAAAATGTAAGCTCAGACTGTTTTTTGTTTTTGTATTTTGTTCTTACATAACCACACACTCCAATTTATGGTTTCCATGTCTGCATGTATACAAGGGTGTGCTTGACGTACATTTTGTCATCTGCCCAAGTCCACACAGGGTCTACATCCATGTGTAGCCTAAAATTTGAGTCCGTGTGAACTGTCTGGCTCTGCGAGCACCAGAATAGTAAACTGGACACTGTTTTTTTGTGCACCATATGTCTGCGCTTGGCTTTAACCCCGCATGGCTGCTTAGCTCACATACTTGTTTCAATACAAGAGATAAGGCTTTTGTAATAAGGACTAATCAGTTTGTTTTGCATAAATAACACTATCTCGGGTAACTAATTTAGCTTAGGTTGCTGAAGTATAGATTTCCAAAAATGCAATAAAGAACAGCACAGCACAGCTAATGTTACCCAACACTCTGATATAGTAGCATCCAGAACCTGTAACCCCACAAACTAATGTATTTAGTTTATGATCCTTTATCTTGGAAATAACACTCAGTTACTACTGTAGGTAGTAAGCTAGTTGGCAAGACATGCCAACAGTTGCATCTTAAGTTTAAGTAGATAAACTGACTGTTTAATCCATTCCTTACACTTCTGCACTTGTTTTTGGTTTTTGAAAGACTAAGAAAAAGAGACCCGACCCTCTACTACATAGTGTCTGTTTTACTACAGGCCCATACACATGGCTTTGAGAAATCCAAAGCCTACAGGCCCACCATGCCTATTTACAGTTGCTAAGCAATAATTGATAAGACATTTGCTATTTAGGGTAGCTAGTTGGAGAACAGACCAACCAGCTACTGAGTGAGAACAATATTTCCGTCAAAAAGAGAAACTCGCATCAGGGGCGGGGTGAGTATGACATGACTCTTGTTGTAGAGAGGGAATTAGCACTGTGGGAAGTACATTCTACTGAATTTATCAAGGCAACAAATTAACATGGAGAAAGGGTTGAGTTTGCATTTACAGCAAACACTATAAACAGAAAATCAAAACAGGAGCAGATCAGAAAATAGGGGAGTTGTTTAATTATGTTTACTTATAGTATATGATGAAATATACACTTTTGAAAGAGAGCAAATTAAGAATAAAGGCCTTTCTGTCATATACATAAATCTGTTTCAAATAAAGGCCTGGTTCTCTCTGCAGTTACGGTAAATAAAGGTGGCCACTATTTTAGAATTTAAGGTGCTTGAGTTAATCTGCTTGCTAATCTGATTTTCAACTGCTGGATATCTCTCATCTGATTTGATTGCATTGATTTGTCTGCACAGAAACATAGGTATTTGAAATATACTTGAAAAACAGCAGCCACAAATTAAGATTAAGGTCAGTTTCTCTTCTACACCAACAAGTTTTGGCACCATTTAGAGCAGACAAGACACAGCATTGAGTATGGTACCCATGCCAAAAAGAACTCAGAAATGACACACAATGCTGAAGCTGAGGAGCCACGAGGAAGCATGTTAGTGAAGGAATGTTCACTGCTACTACTCTTCCACTCCTTCCCCTCCCCCCCCGTCACCTGAGGAGACAGTCTGAAAGACAGATCATGGTGTGTTTTGGTAAGTGAAATGTATGTGCATGTGTATGTGTGTGTGGATGGGGATGGAGATGAGATTCAGAGGATGAGACTCATGGATGGATCTTTCTTGTAAAGTGCTCCATTTGTGCACAGAGGTGTCCTGAGTGTCTAGACAAACCTACATGTAAAGTTCATTCGCATGCGCTTATGTGAACCTCTCTCGTACACTCACGCCCCTGCCATCTCGCTCTCTCTGAGCCGTACAGTATAGGCCCTACTGTACTTAGATGTCATAAAATTTAAATGAAGCTTCCCTTCAACCTGCTGCAAGTTTGTTTGCTTGATTTTGAGAGTTAAGGCAAAATATCATTAATGATAACAATTAAGTGGACCTATACCTGCAAACTGATCATGTTTATTTGAAAAGTATTAAAGATAATAATATTTAGTATTAGTATTAATAAATGTATTATTTTGGTGTTTTTTTCCTTTGTCTCTCTTCTTTCTTTCCTTCCTTCTGCATGAGTCTGCTTGTTCATTTTAGATTGCGCTCTGTATCCTCGGGGCTGAGGGCAATGCTTAAAGAGTGTCTAGCCTCACTACAGCTGGGCCTCTTTGCCAGACAGACCACACACACAGAAGCTACTGGATGCAAACATGAAGTATATATTTGAACCAAACCCTAAAAACAGCTTCTTAGCTGCTGCAAACCGGACACTAAAAACTCTTCCACTCTCGGCCGAGTTTATCTTGTGGCTGACTTACTCATCTACAGTAAAAACACCTTTCTGGGAAAAGATTATAAAGGAGTTGTTTTCCATCCAAATGGACGCTAAAGTGCCTTTTCTTGTATACTTCCACACAGGAAGGGATGGTAAGTGAGTTTACTCCTCTACACCTCGGCCCCAACAGGGCAGGTGTCTTGTGTTGGATTACCCCTGAGGTTATCATCAGACCTTCAGCTGCTGATGCCAAATATTGAGAAAAAGTGTAGCCATACACACATAGCTGTTACACACACCGTATTAACTTCAGCAAAAACAAGGAAAATAGGAGTGGGTTTTATTTCATCCACTATCATTGCTCTTCACTAATGCTGCTTTTGTTTTCGTTTAGGAAGCAATGTCAGACCTTTGGTCATATTTTCCATTCAGATTCACTCCATGATCCCACTGTTCAACCCTGTCTTCTAAAATTATGTTTGTGTACAACTGATTTGGATCAGCAAAAATGTTTTGTAGGAAACATAATGCTGCCCAGATAATGATTTTTATCAAGCTATCCAGGAAATGTTTAAATTGAACATACTGTATCTGCCAACTGTTTGCTGCAGTGTCAATACAAAATATTCATACTTAATGTAATTACAAAATGTTCACTGTCAAGGATATCATTTGTTTTCCTTATAATATCAATTCCTGGCCTCGATTAACGAAATAGTTTGATATTTGATATATTTGATATTATTTGCTTTCTTGTCTAGTTCTGAGAGTGGTACTGATCTTCTCATCTAAATCTTGCAAATAAGCATATTTCCCCAAGCTGAACTTTTTTTTTTTTTTTTTTTGGTTATGTCTAGGCAGCTCAAAACGTGATGTCACTATTAGCATAAACATGGCCAGTGAAGAAAATCCAGAAAACAATTAAATTTCCTTTAAATTGCAATTGGCACACCACGTTAGTATATTAAAAAATAAATTGAAAAATTGTTTCAAAAAGAACATGCAAATTGTATAACATCAAGAACATCAAAGTATTAATAATATTTTGAATGTTATTATATATCATATATCATAGCTTTACCACAGCCTGTATAGCACACAGTGCACACAGATAAATGACAGTGTTAATTATTACTGTCATTATTTCAAAGAAAAGCAGTTATATTGATAGTAATTACTGCTTCTAAGTGTGTGTAGGTGTGTGATGGTGCAGGTGCACATGTGTGCAGTTGGGTGTATCCTTAGGGTATTTAATCAAACTATGAAATTTTTGATGGACTGTAAGATGCAGTTACTTTGGTGAAATGTCATTGGCTCCATCTGCTCCACCCTGTGATGTCATGTGATGCCTGCCAGGGTTGCCAGTTCAAGATTGTGTCCCACCCTAGCTCATACTACGCAATGTTGTGTGTCTGTGCATGTGTTTCTGTTACTGTACATATGCCACAGTGTTGTTTTTGTTTGTGTTGTCCAGTGTGATCTATGTCTCGCGGGGTCTCACTGACTCAGTTGTGTGTGTGTGTGTGTGTGTGTTTTTGGGGGGGGGGCAGTCTGTTTGTTGTGTTTCCCTGTGTCGCATTGAGTCATCAGTGCGCTTGTCATTGCCATAGCGACTATGCAGTGACATATGCCCGCTTCTTGGCTCCCTGACTGACAGTTCCGCTGGACTGCTGAAATCCAAAGGATGTTGCAACAAATCACACCTCTTTCTCTTCCTTCCTCTGAGTGTCAGACGGCCTGTCGCTCAGCTCTTCCTCCCTAGTTCTGTTTATGTACTACAAGATTTAGTAAAAGAAAAACAGGCCAGATTCCCTGTGTCAAATGTTTGTAAAGATCCTCTACATTTCTGACAGAAACTCACCAAAAGGAGATGATGAAAAGTGCAAGAGCGATGGAAGGAAGGAATTTGATCACTTTTCATTATTATTATTATTATTGTTATTATTATTATTGGTTTCCTTGTCTTCGAACACCAGACAGTGTCTGTTTCTACATGCTCACTGGTAGCTGCACACTGAGGCTTTCTACCTCCTGTGATCCTGAGGTGGTGTTGTTGTGTGCCAAGCAATAGTCAGACCTCTGCACTCAAACAACACCGGTGCAGCCTCCATACATCCCAAGACTTGTTCACAATTGATTTCACACTGAGTCAATTTCAAAACAGAGAAAAGATGTTGAGATAGATCTGAACTCCAGGAAATATCAAAACATGGATGTGTTGCGTTTTGTTGATAATAGAGGAATATATCTGAGAAAAATGCATCTCAGGGTTGGAGCCAAGATGCAGATGTAAGCTGTATTCTTGGAGAGCAGACGAAACGGTTCATCTAACTGAGCTGCGATGGACTTGTCTCTGCTTGGTATCTTTAACAACTTTTCAGATATGTGTCCAGTCTGTTTCTTCTTCCAGTAAACATTCAATATTCACTGGATGAGCGTGGAATTGAAAAAAGAAGAAAACTGTTGTATTAGTGTGAAGAAGCTTCACTGAAGGTTGTCGAAGGCACTAGAGGTCTTCCTGTATTAAAAACTGAGTTTGTTCAGAGGCCTGGAGTTAAATCAGTTAAGTGAATAACTTTTTACTGAGGTAAGTAACAGAAAGACTTTGGTGATTATACTCCAACAATATAAAGCATCTTCAATGAGTATAGGCCCATAGAAAGATAGGAGACGGGAAAGATTTCCTCTGGAGTCCTCTGTCATATTAAAGCCTGACAGCCTTATAAGAGAACCTGACATGTGCTTGGATCCTGGAATGTTACTGCTTCACATCAGCGTGAGAAACTGAATGAAAGCTGCAACATAGTGTTTGCATGTCCCAATATTGTATATTGTATAATGTACTTAGTGATAAGCAACCACTAATGAAAAAAATGCGTCAGGACAAACTCAGTCAGAAACACTCTCTTAACAAATGCTGTTGATGTTTCAACCTCAGTTTTACTCATCAAGATACATAATAAAAATAATTTTAAAAAAAGACAGATTGGTGTTAAGTAGAATAAATATTTCCTACGTTTATGTCTGTGGATTTAAAGGTGGAAACATAATGGTTATATCATGTATATGCAATTCATTTTATTAGGGGCATTATTCATTAGCTGTTATATTCACATGGGTAAATGTTGTGGAATGTGTTAGTATCTATAATTTACATTTTTGTGTTTGCATCCCATTGTCCTCACAAACGAGTGCATCCTCACTGACACAAAGAGTGTCTCTGCAGCTCTCTAATGGGAGAACAAGCTGTGTGAAGAGACAAAATGTCACCAGGTGGTCCTCACTCAGCCACCTCCCCACTCAGGGCATACTTAGCATTTAAAACCCCCCACCCCACCCTGAAAAAAAAGACGTGCTAACATTTAAAGGTGGGGGGAAGAGAGGGAAAGGACGCACAGACGGGCTTTAGCAAGGCAGGCAAGCAGGCAGGCGGCAGATTCCTCCGGCCCTGTAGTGGAGCCGTGGGGAAGTTTTTAATTCCTCCATCCTTATGGTTCATTTGTCCCCCAGATCCCCCATGTGAAGCTCTGCGATGACCACTCATGTGTGCACTGCTGTTGAATTATTTACAGGAGAGATAAGGGGAGAAGGAGGAGATGGAAAGATGGAGAGGAGTGGAGGGGGAGAGGGAGGTGAGAGGAGGAGGCGCAGGGGGAGAGACGAGGTGAGAGGGAGCTCGGAGTGCAGCAGTGAGGAGGAGAGGTGTGGAGATGCAGGGGAGAGGTGAGAGGTGAGGTGAGGAAGAAGGGGACCGGAAAAAAGAGGTGAGAAGAGCAAGGAGAGGTGGGAGAGAGATGGAGGAAGGGTGAGAGGCGGCAGAGGATGAGGACTGGACATTGAAAAGGTTTTACAATAGTTTCTGTATTAATATAATCCCTTGATGCTGTAGTTGGTGATAATCAGTCACTGCTGTGGTGAATTTACTTCTGTTTTTTCCACTGCTGATATACCTCGAAAAGTAGAAAAAACATCACTTCTACTGCACCAAAGAACACTGTGTTTTATGAGAAACCAGAATTGAACTGGTGGGCTCAGCTACTGTGCCACAGCTGGCACAAGCAATAAACTAAAACAAACGTTTTTCTTAATTTATAATTACTGAGTGAAGTCAGTGTGCATATCTATTTACAAAGTAACAGAGACATCAATTAACATTTAAAACTGTCTTTAAATCTGCTTACTACTATTTTGTATTGTGCTTTAAACCATTTATTAGGTGTTAATATATTGGTTGTACATGGGTAATCAAGTGCTACCACTACTTGGATGGTTATCACCCTATTAAAGATCCAATATTATTTTATTTTTCAAAATTTTGTGTCATTATGTTATGTTTTAGAATAAGAGTGTTGTTCATGATGTTTTGAAATAAAAGTAGTTAAAAACAACAGCATTTAAGCTCAGATATGAACCCAATTGGCCTCAAAATTCACCTCTTCCAAACTCAAAGGTGCACTGTGTGATACCTTTGGCTTCTTAATGTGTTATATTTCCTGTTGAAAGGGGAAGAAAGCATTAAAAATGGAGAGATATCATTCAAAAGTATAAACTAATAGTAGCAGACAATAAGATATTCTGACTTTTGGCCAAAGTACAAGGCACATGCCCAACACCCCGGATTTTACATTTCCATAATGCTGTCATATAGCATCTTTCATTAGACAATCCCTGCCTTATAAAGGCCCACATCTTTAAAACTCTACAGTTTTTAGCTGTAATCAAGATAACCCTGATGACATCATCAGGATCATCTTCTCAGACTTTAGAAAACTCCTCCGGAACCACAGAGGGCATGTTTAAAATCAATTGAGTGCTCCTTTAAGAAAAGCAGTTTCAAAACTGTGTGATGTTATGTTTGCTTGAAAGGTTAGATTTTTCCGTACTTTCACGTCAGTGCATGATGTGTAACATTCAGTGTGTGTACATGCTTGTCCATGTCTATCTTGTTCCCATGTTGCAGTACATAGAGATATAGACGGCATTGAAAGGTGATAGTCTTCTCTTCAGTGACCCACTGCCCTTCACTGTGCAGTCACTGATCACATCTCCGTCATTAATGTGGGAGACTGGCAGGCCCTGGTGCCACGTCACACACTCACCAGACTATACTCTACTCCTGTGTGCTGCTTTATGGACATAATTGGGTTGGAGTGACGCAACACACACAGTCAGTGTCGGCGACATCATTGCACAGTGACAGTTACCTGAGTACGTACAGCACACACACACACACACACACACACACACACACACACACACACACACACACACACACACACACACACACACACACACACACAATCCGATGTGTAACTTGCCCATGTGATATAGTGTAAAGCAGAGGTGTATGCACAGACTGCAGATACCGTACATGCACATTACTTCTTTTACACATGTATACAAAAAATGAAATGTGGAGCCCCTAAACACACACACACACACACACACACACACACACACACACACACAAATGCATATATACAGAAATATAAGACAGAGTAAGACAGAGAGAGCGAGTGCACTGATTAGTCTGGAAATGTGCCTGTTTGTTGTGTATTTGTGTGTGTTAGTGTGTATAGTGTACACACACACACAAAGTGTCTGGGGGGTACAGTAAGGCCTGGCGGATTTGTAGAAAGGCCCGGATTGTTCATTAATAAAGAAAGGATGAAAAAGGGGGAGTGAGGTGGAGGGGAATGTGTGTGTGTGTGTGTGTGTGTGTGTAAGGGGGTGGGGGGCAAGGAGAGTGGGAGCGAAAGAGAAGGGAAAAAGAGAGAGAGAGAGAGGGAGGGAGCATGGGGGCACAGTATTAGACAGTAATTAAATAATCATCTGTGTTGCTCTCGTTTACTCCCTCCCCTCTTCCTCCCCTTCTTCCTCCTCCGCCTTCTCCTACAGCACTAGCGGCCACAACACCTGTCACAACTCATCACCCTCACACACACACACACGCACACACAAACACGAAGCGAGAGAGAAGGGGCTACAGAATAAATCACATCAAAGCCATACACACATTATGGACACACACAGAGTCTTAAAATATATGCACTCATACATAACACAGAGACACACATACATGCTTGTGATAAGAGTGGGGGTCTGGGGAGGGGTATAGGCTGTGTTCTGGGAGACAGAGTGGTTGTCAAATTAATTTCCACCACCCAGTAGACTTCTACGTCTGCCCTCATCACCTTATCCTGCCTCTCTGTCAGGTAGCTGCTGTCCAGCCCAGGTAAATCCTGGATGACGCGGACTGGTGACAGACTCTATGAAGTGTCAGCGGTGATTATAAAAACAGTCTGAGACAGACCTGATTACTGCGGTCAAGGAAAACCTTTCAAGTAATGGTGGTGACTGTCCACATGTTGTCTCATGACAGTCAACAAGAAGGATAATTCTGGTTTATGACAACTCAAATCCTATTTTTGAAGTTTTTCAGTCATTGGTTTAGATAATCTGGATAACTGATGGGTTTTTTTCCCAACCTGTCTGATCTTCTGACAGCATGTGTCTTTTGACCCATCAGACTTTGTGGCATTCCCACATCTCAGCTATTATTTTGGTGCATATGATGCTATCATAACTGATACAAATAATGGCCAAAACTGAATGAAAATGTAGGAAAATGAATATGAAAGACTTCAGTTGCAATAAACTGGGATTATCCTTTAAAGCCCAAACACACATACAAATGGGTTGCGAGATTACTTCCATGTGTGTGTTTTTAAGGGGAAAAATGTTGTTGTTTTTTAATAATCTGAATTTTAATTTCATAATTTTGGCCATAATAGCTATTAGTAATAACATTTCACACACCAACTTAAAGTAGAGCTTTAGATTCCAGTAAAGGCAACCAACACAAGCAGTCAGACTTTCAAACAAGGTGGTAAATTTATCTCCATATTAACCAGGTGCATGAACCAAAAGATGTGAAACTTTTTTTTGTAACATCAGCCAGTAGTTAATAAATATTATGGAAAGATTCTCATACAATACCATCACTCTGCTTCTCAGTGTAATGGTTTTGAGATGTTACTGACAACAGTTAAAAGCTATAACTGTCCCTTTAAATAACCCCTACAGTGAATATAGCTATGAAAGCTATGAAACTCTAATATATTTTATTTGAAACATGACATCCAAAGCAAATAAGCCTTCACAGAGCTGGTTTAATATACTGTTTTGTGTTTGTGTTAACACTGTAATCTCCATCTGGCTATATATTAATCACTGGCATAATGTACATGCATGCCCACACATACACATGTATTAACATAAACACTGTCAGTTTCAGACACACAAAGAATCAGCACACACTCACCAACATACAGTTTCCAAACGCACCCCAACCTGACAGAGAAGTACATTATGTATAATTACTCTCAGCCATATGGCCATGGGGACTGTTGGCCAGGCCGACAGGGTTCAGCTCTGAGGAGAACACACACACGTAGACTCACACACACACACACACGCACACACACACACACACACACACACACACACACACACACACACACACACACACACGCTGCAGAATAAACATTCAATAGTGTTGCTGTGGATTCATTCTCTCATTCATTGATTCATATTCCTGTGTGCAGCCACAGGGCCTCCCAGTGAAATCCGGCGTACAGGCCAGTATGGCTAGATAATTTGGCCTTTGTTAATGATGATCACAAAATTGTGCCTCTATACAGCAGGAGGTAAACAGGATTCTGATTAACATCTGCTGGGAATTACTCATTGATTTCGTCTCCTTTTTTTGGGGGGTGATTGTAATGTTGCTGGAAAAAATCAATGCCTCCTGCACTGATGTAAAAAGTCAGACATATTTGTGGATCTGGTGTCCCACATGTGAAGCCAAACAATTGTAAAGCAATTAGGTTTTGGGGAGATGTGTTTTTGCAAGTTTTAGCTCCTTAACTACAAATTATGTGTACTTTATA
The DNA here is from genome assembly GCF_016859285.1 of Xiphias gladius. Classification (NCBI taxonomy): domain Eukaryota; kingdom Metazoa; phylum Chordata; class Actinopteri; order Istiophoriformes; family Xiphiidae; genus Xiphias; species Xiphias gladius. Next base: position 20,844,113 of record NC_053418.1, on the reverse strand, counting down.
CTACTACTGACCATTTTTCTAGTACATGCTGTACAAGTTCAGACTTTTCTTACCTTTCAGGCAGCTGTTGGTTTCCATTCCCTCTCTCTTCCATTCGGTTTTTTTCATAACCGTTATATGGTAATGCAATTTACTGTATGTCCATACTGTTTAGTTCAGCTATAATTAGGTACAGCAGTGTGTCAGCATGCTAATATGCTCACAACGACAACGCAAACATGCTAATGTTTACCATATTCACCGACTTAGTCTAAGAGCATGCTAACATTATCCCTAAACAAAGTACAGCTGAGGCTGATGGGATTGGGAATTAATAAGTTTTATAAGTATTTGGTCAAAAACCAAAGTATTGGATAAATTAAAGTTTGACTTGATTATGGCATTAAACGAATAGTTAAGATCACCAAAGTGATTACAGTTCATTAGAGGGGCATGAAGAGCTATGTATACCAGATTTCATTGTAATCCATCCAGTAGCTGTTTAGACATTTAATTCAAAACCATATATATAAACCACATGGTGGTGCAAGATCAAAATCCAGGGTATCACCAGAATCAGTAGGACTTGAGTGTCAATACGAAATTTTGTGTCAGTCCATCTCATACGTGTTGATACATTTCTTTTAAGGACTAGTGAAAAGTTTGACCTGCTGTTGTTGCGAAGTAGTCCAGACAAAAGTGGTGGACAGACCAATGGACTGACATCGCAAACCCTTGAGCCATGCTGCTAGCATGTCTAAGAATCTGAAACACTGTAGCCTTATACCAAAAATATTCAGCAGCACTGTATTCACGTTTTGGAGTAAATGTGGTAAACATGCAGAATTACTGGTATTGCCATCTAAATTCACTGCTTGCTTATCATCAGCGATCATTTATGAGTAATTCCTTGAACCCAGTGAACAATTTCTACTGTTTATAGAATTAATTTGGTCTCTATTTAAGAACTCCCCTCTCTTTAGAGATTATACCTTTTGGTTCCCTTGCACTTTGCTGTGATCTTGCCGGTAATCCAAGAAGGTAATTTTACTGATACTCACATCCAACATCCCTCTTGCTAACAGGCTTCATACCTATGTTAAATGAAAAATCTATGTTAGAAAATCACACTGCAGGCCTTTCCTAGGACATTGGCAGTATGATGCCTCAGAAGTTCTGTTTGCTTTCTAAAACTGAGTAGAAATGATAAAAAGAAAACAAATATACTGTTGCTCTGTATGGACACGTGTAAATCCTTGGAAGTTCATCAGGAGCAAACAAACAAACTGGAAAACATACACATTAATAGCTACTGTATCTGGAGAAACAGAAAAGCCAGGAAGTGATTATTGGAAAGAATGAGATTTTCCATCTATGTAACATAATGAAAAGGAAATATTCATATTAGGGGAAAACAAACTATTGAAAAGCTGCTCATTAAACCTCATAAATAAATGCAAATCATCTTAATTAGTTCGAGGACCTTGGGTGCCTCTGAGCTTCTTCTGCTCCTCTCTCTTTTCTCTCACTTGTTTTTTTCCCTGTTGTTTGTTTTCTTGCCGTTGTTGTTGTTTTTGAAGTCCGTTTCCCCCTCCATCTCCTCCTCCTCTCCATCTCTTCCATTCATCTCTCTCCTCTCTCCTCCCCTCTGGTTTGGTCGTTGGACTTGTGTCTCAAGGTTCTTTCATCGTCGCCCAGTCTACCCGGCCTAACCCTCTCCGAATGCCCGATCCAGAGGAGGGTGACTGGGAGGTTTGGGTGGAGTGTTTGGTTGGGGATGGGAGATTTGGGGTTCTGGTGCCACTTTTTGGCATATCAGTTGAGCTGGAGCCAAGCTCTCTCAGCGAAGTCAGGAGTGCTCAAGAAAAAATAAAAATCACTCACAGCGGGCTTTGGGAATGTGATGGATTTTATGTGCTGCATCTGAGTAGTACTTTGAAAGTATAGCTTCAAAAAAGAACATCAAGGGGAAATGGTACCAAGATATTTTTAGACAAAATTCTAAGAAAGCATTTTGAAATGATTATGTTTTTAATGTCTGTAAAATGCAGGAACTTTTTATTGTATTGCTGAGTCAGACTGTCTGTAAAGATGTGGTTGTCTACAGCTTTGTTAAGTGCAACAGTGCAGACTGGGCCTTGCGGCTTCGTTAGGCACAACTTGCTACTGTGACACATGCTGGTGTGAGAGGGAGATGTAGTTCGGACACCTGTGTTGTCACTTGGTCTACCTGCTGTTATTAGTTTAGGGACACCTAATTGGTCTCTGGTCTATCTGTTATATCCTTATGAACCACTAATGGGGCTATTTGCCTAGAGAGGAGGATGAGAGGAACAGATAATTGGCTGTGTTCCTGTGAGGTGCTACACAGGCACACAGTCACTGCTATGCTCAATTTGCAATTTTCCAGGAAATCTCACACCTAGTCACTTTAACAATGTGTTGTTAATCATAGTTTTCTTTGCTCTACAGGAGAACACCAGCCATAGAAACAGGTGTAAGATACTGTAGACTTGTTTTCATTCATTGTTAAATGACAATGTGTTGTGGTAACAAATACCAGCTTGGTGTGCTCTTTATCCTTGTGGAATTGGAAACATATTAGACTGTAGTGCTGCTACCAAGCTTCCTTAAGTTGTGAGCAAGTGCCTTTACACCCCTGAGAATGAACAAGGTAACAACAGCACCTGAGTGAAAAAATAAGCAAGGAATTACTTACATGCTAGGTGATTTCATACCATATGATTTACACCCAATGCCAACATTCACTGCCAAACCAGAAAAAAGTAGAAATCATGAATTGTTTAGCTGATTTGAATCGATTCACTCAGTTCAGCTCAAAGACTGACAGCTACAGACAATGTAGTTTGTTGACTTTTTTTCTAAGTTATGCAGTCGTATCACCATTCAGATGCAATTCAGGAAGTACAACAATAGGTGAACACATCACCACTCTTAGCACCATTATTTGGCCTTTTGTTAGGTCAGAAGTTCAGTCTGAGACTGGTTCACACTATTATGCTCTGTTCAGTACAAAACTAAGGCACTGTTATGAGGTTAATAGCTCAGCAGCCACCTATTTGCAACAAAGTTATCACTTTGTTAATGTCCCAGCTGGGCTGACAACAGTGCCTCCAGTCACCAGTGAGGGGAGCTCCACAGCTAAAAGGTACAGATTCGTTCGGTGGCAATGGGGATTCAATGTAGTCAGTTCAGCTTGAAGATTCAGTGCGAAATGTTCCTTCGTACATTTAATATTTCCCAGACCATGAGCAAGTGTTTTATTTGGTAATCATTACCATATACTGACCCAAACCGCACCTTAAGCATACTCTTATCTGCCATTACCGATGCCGCGACCGATCTAATGCTAATTTGATCAATATTGTAATTTTCATGCGCAGGTAGAGTGTCCTCACGAGAAGAATGACAGCATCAGTTGTTTCAAATGGTGCTCCAAAACATACGTTTACGTTAAACTGACAAAGCATGCTAGCGGCTGCAGTAATTATGACAGGAGCAAAGGAGGAATTCAGGCGACATTATTACACAGCAACAAACGCCTTTTATGGACAGGTTGAGGTGGATGGATTGGTCAGAACATCAGACTTTAACACAGGAGACTGCTGTTTGTAACCAACAGTCAATGTTGCTTGTTTAAAGAATGACCACAGTCGTCCCATAAATTTAACAAGGTAATGATTTTAACCCAAACCACGACCATTCCCTGAGCCGAAATAAGTAGTTTTTGTCCTCGAACCTTGCCGAACATTAACTATAGCGACTTCATGTTATACAACAGATTTATTTTTCAGCAGTGATTAGTAACTGTATTGGAAGGCACAGATGAACGATGTTGTCCCGCCAATATTGGCATCGGATCAGAAAATGCTTCTAAGTGTCGTTCCCTGGGCATTGACAAACATCATATTTTGTTGTTTAATTTGGAGGATTTGTTGGTAGATATGATATAAAAGTGAGAATTTTAAAAATTTTGCCATTAAATGTTAAAAACCTAATTCAAGATTTTGTGGAATTGTCCAATATCAAAGTACTTGTCTGGAAATAGGGTTGAAACAACAATGGTATGTACATTTTGAAGGAACCCCAAATATAGTAAGTGGACTGATATGCCAGGTAGAGAGAGGAGTGCTATGGGATCTGCGGAAGTCAGTGTGTTATGCAACATAATCATAGGGTGTGACCTCTGGTATCACTTACAGCGACCTATATAATAAATACCGGCCACTGACACACATACACCCACTGACACAGATAAGACTGAACCATGTACACAAAGTAGGTGCAGATGTTAAAAATGCATGGCTGATGCTGCACAAACTGTAATGACTTGCCGTACGCAACACTGTAGCCAAAATATCAACAAATATATAAAAGAAAGTTCATTTTCTGTAATGACCGATCCAAACTTAGCAGGTGACAATTTGGAATATATTTAGTTAACTAGTAAATTAGTGCTGTTACTGGTCACAGATCAGCTGCATCAGCTCCCTTTAAGCAGTTATGATTATTTCAATGTTACAAAACACCCAGCGGAGGTCTAATTAGATTAAATGACCAATAAGTCACACTTATTAAGAGTGCTCCTCAACCACACTCCTCATAGACAGACCTCTTTCCCTCCATTGGCACAGAGTGCTTGTGATTTCTCGTGTTGTTATTCCCTCTACTATAAATTATTCAATATTTGTTTGAATAAATGAACATGAAAAATAATCTCCAATGGCTACAGAAGGCAATAGTTAATTGGAATTAAAGAAAAAAGTTTGAGCCTTCTTTTTTGTTGTTGTTGTGCTTCTTTCTTTCGCATTCTTGCCTTTTATACTTTCTTGCATTGTACCACTGGACTTTTTTCTTCTTTCATGTCAGTTCATTACGTTTAATTTATTAATGTCCAATATTTAATGTGCCAAAAATGTCAGATTCAAACAGATGAAAATGGGGCATTTTCTCCTTGTACGGGGGATGCACAAGCTGTTTGCTGCTTCTTGTTGTGACTCTGGGGGCCAAACGAAGGATGGGAGGGGAAGAAACAGAGAGAGAGACAGAGGGAGGGGAAGAGAGCGAGAAAGAGTGAACTCTTCAGTCAGACCTGAAGTTTATCTTTAACCAAGCTTCGAGCTCCCAAACCACAATGCTGCTTGGTGCCAAAAGGCACAACTTTACAGAAACTAACCTAAAAACGGGGCTGGAGTTGGTGGGAAGAAGACAACTTTACAGAAACAAACAAACAAACCTCGCAACCTTACTGTAACTCTGAAAAAGAGAAACTTTCCATGGACTAAACTTACTGCTTCTCAGACATACAAATCAAGTCATCTTCAACTTTTGTATTGTAATGAAATCTATAATTGATAAATAAAGTTATGTCTTATGCAGCTTTGGCTTCGATATGAAATGTTTTCTTCTATAGCAGGAAAGCAATATAAGCTTTAATCACACACACACACACACACACACACACACACACACACACACACACACACACACACACACACACACACACACAGACTGACACACACACACACACACACACACACACACACATACAGAGTGCAGTCGTGCAGCTATTGATCTACAAGCACTTTGTCCTTGATGTCTGTCCCACTGTCACTATGATCAATGTCTTATTGACTCACGGGGGGAGAGTCAGCTGACAGACACACAAACACATACAAACACACACACACACACACACACACACACACACACACACACACACACACACACACACACACACACACCTCTGTGATGATTAAGATGTGTGATGCTATATGAGTGTTACTGTCATCACCTTCTCTGCGATCATTCTTACCTCAGAAAAGACACAGACAGACATGAGCACAAACGCGCCTCTCTTCCTTGGATTTAAAGTGGTTTTGAATGTTTTATTTAATGTATTGAAAGTCTTCATAAAAATACAAGTTGATATTTGTCAAATATCAGCAAATGTCTCAGAGAGGACAGCACAGAAAGTGAAATGATTTGGCCTGTTTGCATGTTTGGATGACAAAGTGAGTCACTTAGTGAAGGATGACACAGCTAAAGAAAACTTCTGAAAACCTCAGAATGAATCTGTATACACATATGTGTGTGTGTGTGTGTGGGGGGGCTTCGACTGATAATCGTTTGTGACTTTTGGACACATCACACACACACAAAAATGTAGACACAAATTTAGAGTTGCTATGGCAACCGAAGGCTAGCACACAATGTTCAAGAGGCGGTTTCTCGAACCATTTGCCAATTTGGTTAATTATGTCTTTGTGCCGGTGAATAGGCCTTGACTCCCTCCTCTCTCTTCCCCACCGCCCCCCGTGCCTGTCCAAGCTCAGGCCTGAGCACAGCCAGCTGACACACACACAGTCACACAGACATATTGTTTGGGGGCTGGGTCCAGGAAACTGAGAGCGGGCGGATGGAGGTAGGAACATAGAACAGCAGCTCTAATGAGCCACTGGCTGTCAGGAACGGTTAGGCTGCTGCGCATGGAGAGGCGGGGCCAGCGGAGGGGCGGGGGCCTTCACACACCACAACCACACACACACACACACACACAAAGTCATAAAGAGTAGGTTGGTCAGGCGCAACTCCCCACCTCTCATTGTGAGAGATGGAAACTCTGTTCTGTCCCTCTCATGGTTTTAAAGTTTTTTTCAGTTCTGTTTTCACATCTGCCTCTCCCTGTCGCCTTCAGACATTTACTAGATCATGTGTCAGTCTTTTCCTGACACTGTCTTTATCCCTGTCTCTGACACTGAATCTCCCTCAGTCTGTTAGCTCCTGAGCTGACATTATGATAATTAATTTCATTTGAAAAATGCATTTCCAGACACAAGACGCATAATACCTGCCAGACGAAGTCCTTACATAATAGACGAAATTCAGCTGCTATTACACATGTTACATGAGTCATATGACTTGCATCACACCCCGCTGACATGCAGTTCATTTATTACTGAGCATATATGTAACTGATGCAGTCAAAGTGTGTTTGGCATGTGCTGTGAACGTGCATCATTTAGTTCCAGTCAGCGAGTCCTGCTGTCCACTACATATGTTTGCTATGTTTCTTTGCCTCCATTACATGAATGTGCAAACCAGCTCTCATACAATGACAACCATCTGTCAATACAAACACACACTCACACATACACACCCGAAACACTGCAAGCTCCACCTCCTAACTATATTCAAAAGCTGTCTATAAAGTCAATAGAAAAATCAATGAAGTTCTGACAGAGACAAAAGGCCTGGGAGTAGGAGCAGCTGAACTTTTCCGTTCCTTTCCACACTTTCCTCTCCAGCAGATGTCACAGTAAAAGTTGATGTCTGTCTGTCGAGATGAGATAGCTGGAGTGCTGGCTGAGGTTAAAGCGATGTGAAACCACACCTGAGACTTGAGGACTCCACTGTCGATTTCATTCGGCGGCTCCTTCACGTTCTGATGCTGCATGAGATTACACTTTGATTTGGGAGTCTTGACAGTTAAAAAGCCTAGGTGGAAAATGAATGGGTAATGTCTTCTGCTGAGTAGTCCATAGAAACCACAGTTCCCTGGTGTACTTCACTGCACTGTAGTAAGTGTGTCTGATTGTAAAGAAGTGCTGTAGACTGGAGGGTGTTTGCCAACAGCAGGACAGACCTCGGAGCAGGCTCGCCCCACACTGAAATAAAGGCACAGATGCTATCAATTAACACAGGCCTTGGAGTCATTTACTGCACTGTCTATGCTCATCGCCCCTTCCTTTTGCTTAATTAAAACTCCATCTAGTCTTCAGTCCCTATTTCTTGTTAAAGGAGTAGTTCAACATTTGGGGAACTACTGAGTGTGCTGAGAGTTTCGATGAGAAGATTGACCACTCATGTATGTACGGTAAATATGTTAGCAGCCGGTTAGCTTAGCTTAGCATAAAGACTAGAAACGGGGAAACGTCTAGCCGGCAACTTCCTGGAGGTTGCGGCATCTTCCTGGAGGTTGCGGCAACTTGGCAAAGAAATAGTCTAGCATTCTATTTCCTTTCTTTCTTTTTTTTTGCCTATCTGGAGCTTTACAGATGCTGGCAGGCAAATTTTGTCACCTCTGGACAGAGCCAGGCTAGATGTCTCCCCCTGCTTCTAGTCTTTATTCTAAGCCAAGCTAACCGGCAGCTGGCTGTAGCTTCATATTTATCGTACAGACATGAGAGTGGCTCAATCTTCTCTTCTAACTCTCAGCAAGAAAGCAAATAAGCACTTTCCATAAATGTTAAACTAGTCCTTAAAATACTGGTTTGTTTGCCTGCTTATATCTCCATGACTTTCATCGTCATTTTTTGTACATGCCCCTCAGCATTGTCCCCTATTTCTCTTTTTCTGCCTGTCTGTGCTTGTTCCAGTGACATGAGCAACATGATTCGATGATGAATGTGTCAAGGTTCATTCTGTCTTTTTTTCTTTTTTCCTTTTTGTTTGGCAGCTGAGGAGCCTCTCGGTTATGTAAAAAGATTACTCTTTTGCTACAGATTCAAGCCATTGCTCCAATGTCCTTGAGCATGACAATGAATCTCTGTCTAGCTCTAGGCAGTGCCGCTGTACTGTAGTGCTGTAGCTGACCCTGACCCATGACCTTTGCTGTAAAAACCAAATTATCCCGCAGAAATGGTCAGGCTGTTTTCAGCAGTGGTCTTTTGTGGGAGGAAAAGAAGGAGGACCAGAGACAACAATGTCCAATGACATAACAGAAATGAGATGTGATAATAATAATAATGGACTGACAATGACGCCAGCTGATAATGACACCCCTGGGAGACATCAGCGTGATTTTCAAATCCTCTCTGTCACTGGGTTTGGTTTGTGAACGTGATGCACATCCAGGCTGACACACTGAATAATGGAGAGAGAGGACGGAGAGGAAGAGGAGACTGAGCGACAGTGGTACAGGATGAGATGGATAAACAGGGAAGCAGACAAAGATGGAGGGACGGATGAGAGGGCAAAGGGATGGAGGGATGGAGGAAGTTGATGGTGGAGGAAAGGGCTGTCACTGAGACTCTGTTAATGATGTACAGATGGCCTGTGAGTCTCCCCTCCCCACACCAGTAATCTAATGAAGAGACGTGGATTACCGTTAACTCAGATTAATTTTTAACATGGTGGAGGAGACGGTGATGACAGCCATGATTATTATCATTACCATAATCATTCCCACTTTGTCTGCCACTCGGTGTGTGTGTGGTTAATTGAATGTGTGTGTGTGTGTGCGCGTGTGTGTGTGCATTGTCACATGGCTTTGAAAATACTGTACACACGCTTGCGAGAGGTTTTTATGAACCTTGTTCATTTGCATGGAGTCTAGACATGACATCACGTCATCATCCTTTTGTTTTTCATAAACAATATGTATTGACCCTCAGTCAGGCCGGGGCAACATCTCTACATGTAAGACCAGCAGAAAACACAGGAAAACATAAAAGACCTTTTGTTTTAGGATGAGTGAGTGAGGAGGGGAGGCAGGAATCAGAAAAACTAAATTCCCATATCCTCACCTCTCACAAGGCTGTAATGTGGAGTTTCACCAAGTTAAGAATGCATGGATAATGGGAGGAGAGGAGGGAGGGAGGAAACCGGAAGGAATGAAAGAGGTGAATGTGGGGAAATAAATGAAAAACTGAGGTGAAGGTTTGGGTGAAGCTATTTCAAAGGAAATAATGCTGAAGAAGACATCTATTTGATCAAAACATGTTATTGGATTTTGGTAATCTGTGTCAGTTTCTCACAGATTTGATGTTTTATATTTATATCATAGTGTAATATATTCTTTATCTGATACCTGTTGGCAGGTCAGATAGGAGCAAAGTGATTTGTTCACAGTGTAGCAGCAAATCACATGTGAAAGAAAAAATTGTACGTGTGGGGGTAGGGAAAAGTTTGCTTGTGTTCTGTGGGGTTGTATGTGAGTGAGTGTGTGTGTGTGTGTGTGTGTGTGTGTGTGTGTGTGTGTGTGTGTGTGTGTGTGTGTGTGTGTGTGTGTGTGTGTGTGTGTGTGTGTTTTTGTGTTTGTAAGTGTGCGTTTGTGTGCGTTTGTGTGTGCGTGTGTGTGCGTGTGTTTGTGTGTGTGTGTGTGTGTGTGTGTGTGTGTGTGTGTGTGTGTGTGTGTGTGTGAGTGTGTGTGTGTGCGCGTGCAGTTGGGGGTTAGGCAGAGTCAGACAGTGTCTAATCCTCAATTCCCTCTCTCTTACAACAACAATAAAGCAGGATGAGACAAGATAAAACAATCTCAGTCATTGTTGTCTCACATAATGAATTAAACTGCTGTTTGTTGTTTAAATCACACTGGGCATGCTCAGAGAGCATTTTTTAAGGTAATACTGAGGCACACCACTTGCTGGAAATAAGATTATACAATACCATATACTACTTATTTACTGTGACATGTTTTAAAGCTTTTACAGCGGTTAGCTAGTATTATGTATAAAAGAGATCAGTCTATTTTGCTTCTGAAAGAATAGCTGATGTTAACTACAGATTAATGCTAAAAGTCCCAAATAACATTATTTTTTTTATACTTATTTATTCATTTTTAATTGTGAAAAAAAATTTTTTTTGACATTTTTGAAAAATGTCCAGAGCTCAGCAATTCTCTTCACCACAACTTTTACCCCATCTCCCTCTCTGGGCATAGGCACAGTATCACTGACACATTTAAGTATTGTTAAACATTGTTAGCATTACCGAGATGTCATCGTTGTACACACGCGCACACTCACAGGCACACACATTCATGATCATACACTGTATCCCCACCTCCTGATTCGGGATCTTTGACGCAAGGATGTGGGTGAAGGCAATGGGAGGCAGAGCTGTCACTTTTCCTGTCTGTCTGTCTGTGCTGAGGCGAGAGTGTGTGTGAGTGTGTGTGTGAGACAGAGAGAGAGAGAAAGAGAGATAGAGGTTTCTCTTAATAAGCAGGTCCCTAAAAGCACACCGATTACCCCAATTAAACAGTGTTCCCATCACCATCTCTGGGTCCCGGGCCCCAAGAGCCTGTTAGCCTGTCTGAAAGAGTTGACAATAGGCCAGGCTGACACACCCAGTCGACTACGTGCATAATACACACACACACACAAGTATATATACATACCCCGGAGGAAATCTCCGGGGTATATATATGTCTTCATGTTAAAATCTTATGACACCAGTACAAAAAGCTTCTTTCTCTGCAGAGGAAAGTAAGAAAAGTGGAAAAAATAGGATGTTTTAGCTCATGTCATAGGACTTACTAATTAAAGAATAGAAAAGGTTTGGAAGATGCATACAGTATTTACAGTTGGATCAAATGATGTAATGATCAGAACTACATTTTAGGCTGTCATTGTGGCATATCAAACTACTGTAAAAACAACATTTCTTATTTCTAGTAATAAAAATTCAGCCCAGGAAGCATTTAAAAGATGGTCAGAAAAAAACATTTTAGTTTACAGTTTGTCAATTCAAGAAAAACTCTCAGAATATGATATGGAATTAGAAAAATCATACTTAAATAACTAAAAACTTTAACAGGAATGCATGTAGCCACTGAAGACTGCACTGACGTCAACAGTGATGCAACCCGCCATCTGGACATCAGTTCAGCATCTGACAAATAATTTCATAAACCAACTAATTTAAAGATGTTTTTCCCCTTATGTAAAGTGGAAATAAGTTACAGCTAAGAAGGCAATTAAGTGCATTTCCCAGAGGAGAATGCAGGAGGAGGGAGTCAGACCTGTTCACACACAAAAACAATTTCACACCCCACACATCCTCAATATTGACATTCCCAAAAGACTGTCAGTACCTCCATTAATTTTGCACATGATAGCTGTCATTAAATGCATTCCCATCCATCCATCCAGTTTTATGTGCATTTTCAATTTGTGCATAAAAAAACCCCTGAGTAGAAATTCAGAAAATTTGTAAATAACGTATGTGAAGCATGAAACGTCAACAAAACTCAAGCTTTCTGTTGCACTGAAGAGACAGAAAAATAGCAGCAGACAAAAAACATCAGGTCTGTGCAGAGCGATGAGGAGACTATATCTTTCTTCAAATTAATACACGAAACAAACATAAATGTACCTTCCATGTTGTTTGGGACATTGTTTTCCCTCATTTGATGTTGACTGGTGTCCTACTGTATCTCTTGCCCTCTTCTTTTTTGGTTTGAATAGCATCCAACTGGAGAATTAATGCCACAAACTGTTTATCTCAACTCCTAATATTCGCAGAACAGTAGTGGATGAAAACGCTAACTATTTCTCATTTTCTTTTGACAATTTTCTGGAGATCTGGTTTAAACTTAGCACTGCACTGGGGTAGAAACCCAAATACTGTGTCTGAGTTACATCGCAACTGTCACCTGAACATAGCCTATGCACAACAAACTGTATCACAACCAATAAATGGCATGAGATGGTCATCTGAAATGAAATCGACAATTTATCTGACACTCGTGTTGGCAAGACTTGCAGACATTTTTAATGCCTGTCCTATTGTTTGACTCTCTCCCTTTACTTCTTCACACGGACGCATGCACATATTGCTCTCTGTCACACACAAACACACACACACACACACACACACACACACACACACACACACACACACATGCACACACAAACAGCAGTGGTGTCATCTCTGAGTGCTGGGGTCCCATGCTGTCGTCTGGCTGTCACAACCCTGTGGTTGGGCCTGCTGTTCAGGAGAAAAAGCTTGCATTGGGCAGATCCTATTTAGACAGATTAAAAAAGCCATGTCCAGCTGTCTACATCAGTCAACACACTGCCTCTGTGATGGTCCCACCAGATACACCACTGCTCTGCTGAATCTCTGCCTCTCTCTTTCTCTCTATCCCTGATCCATCTCTTTTTATCTCAGTGCATTACCTTCTCTGTCTCCACTCTTCTTATTCTCCCTCTCATCTTTATTTTTGCTGCTGTTTCCCTATAAGACTATACAGTATAATTTAGTGCTTGAAGCACGGGAGCTGCTGTCACAGGGGTTTTAGCAGTTGAATTAGATTAAGCAGAGCACAACAAATGCTGGTGGGGATGAGTTGGCTCTTCTCAGCAGCATGGCATTGTAAGCCTTTTTCCCTAAAACACTGCAGAGATGCAAAAGTGGTTTGGCTTTCAAGGTACAGGGTGAGATAGAGGGGATGAACTGTTTCTCTTTTGTCTCACGGATGACACATCAACACTTACGTGAATCATAATACAAGATTAGTTCCCCTGTGAAGCAACAGGAAAATAGATGTATAGGCCCATGCAGTGTGTATTATTAAAGCAATTTCAATGCATCAGAACAATATGTACAGTACAGATTTGCACTAAAATTAAGGCAGAAACAGTTTGAGGTAGCGAAAGGAAGTGTAGATTCAGCAATTTGTTATTTTAAACTCTGCACAAAACCTTATTGGATTGGACATGGCAGCTCAGCTGTGTGTGTGTGTCTGTGTGCATAGTTGTGTACATGTGTATTCACGTGTCTGCTTGTATAGCTCTAAGCGCTGAAGCATGCATGAATTCATATCTGTACATGTAGTGTCCATTTTGAATGTGATTGTTGTGTGTGTGAGATAGAGGAAGAGGGAGCGAGAGGCAGAGAGACCCCCATTAGTGGCTCTGGCCTGAGGCTGAATCACTAATGATGTCTAACAGTGTAGTAATGGTCCTCTATTCCCCCTTCCTGTCCTTTGGTCCTTCCATCCTTTACTTCCCTTCCTCTCCAGATCCCCACCCTTCCTCTCCACTCCGCTCCATCACCTCGTCGCTTCATGTTTTCTCCACATCAACACACCCATCATATACAGTAAGAACCATTTCTAAGAACCAAATGGCAGGTATTTGTTAGTTAAGATATTTCAGCTATTACCACACAAACCAACCCCGCACTCTTACTTTATCAATAAAACTGAAAATAGGTGGACTCTCCTTCAAACTGCCTTATTTGACCACTCAGGTTTTAATGTCTTGTATTGCCATACCTAAAAGGGTATTTTGAGAGAATGGAAACCAACCTCCCTTCTTTGTTTTAAGAAGTAGTTCCTGTGCTTATTTAGACATTAGGTACAACTCATCTGACTCCTACTGGTAACTTGTTAAGACATGGGGTCCCTTCACTGATCATATCAGAAATCAAATCAACTCAACTGCAACTTAGTGGACCATGATGAGTTGTATTTTATATGAAGTGCTTAAATTAACCTTTCTAAAGTTCACTCATTGGACATCAGTGGGGACAATTTAAGCCTGTAGGGACATTTACATTATGGCAGCTTTGGACACTAGATCTAAAGTTTATCTCAGCATCTCCTTTGTTGTTTCTTGGTTGTCTTTTATCAAAAAGTTCCAAATAACATTAATAAAAACCTGAAGATGTGTGTTTTCTTTTTTAATCCAAAGTTGTGAACGCCTATATAGTTCTCTAATTTCCCAATCATTTTGTGATAATTTAATGAAAAGAACTGTACAGTGTGGTACTAATTTGTGAACAAAAATACACTTCCCATCACAGCATTCCAATTAATTGCTAATGTAACCTTGTGAGTCTTTTAGTCGGTACTGAACACACAAAAATGTGAATATTGCACATTATTGTTGTACATTAATATGAATGGAGATTGTTTGGATAGCGACACCTGTGTGCCTCTGTTCAATGTAGCACAATATCACAAATTTTTGTAAGTGATAGCGCGACAAATTTGACATCTCCCATTTATTCATAGCCTCAGTTTCATACCACAGACATTCTGATATGGGATTAAGAGAAATCTGAGTCTTTCTTGTGTGACTGCACTCTAAGAAACAATATAGAGTTTTTTCTCAGCCAAACTCTGCCAAAGAATGATTTCCCTGAGAGAAATTGAAAATAATATAGGCCTGGAATATGATATTATCGAGTCTGCCAACAACAACTCCTCGATAAACAGTTTAAAAAGCTTTTCTCAGCTTTTATGAATGAGCAAAGAGACAGAAGATCAGCAAAAGATAGATAGATGAATGGATGAATGGATGGATGGATAGATAGATAGATAGATAGATAGATAGATAGATAGATAGATAGATAGATAGATAGATAGATAGATAGATAGATGGGCAAAATGACCTATAAAGGCTCCATCATCAGGAGGCATGGAGCCAGTTAAACGGACAGCCATATAGAGCTGGAACCCTTTAAACACCATCACAATGCACTGTTAACTCCCCCGTCAACAACTAGTCCCGACGGGTCGTCTGCATGTGAAGGAAGCGAGATGGAGGAATGGAGAGAAGGCGCTGGAAAATAGATGACAGAAAATGAAAGAGAAGAGGTGGGGTGTGTGCAGCAGAATGAGACTTCTCCTGTCTTGGCCCTAATGGTCCAAATTAGGCTGGGGGAGAGGATGGGTGTGTGTGTGTGTGTGGTGACTGAGGAAGAGAGAGTGGGGATGCGGGAGGGTTGGGCTGAAGGGGTCTGAGCCTGAAGACTGAGGCGGCCCAGAGCTAAGTGACTCAGGCTCAACACCATATGAGCTGGCAGCTTGTCACATCCCAGCCCATCACTGAGGGACCAGATAGCAGAGCCTGTTTCACCACAGAGCACCTCCTGTCACTTCAAACGCACACACATGTGGTTTAGATAATTTCATAGATTTTTTGTTTTTTTTTTTAGAAATTTCTATAAAGGCACATTCGCACCAGCATTTAAAACGGCAAGATTTGCTGCAAAATGTAATTTATTTAAGTGGAATGGCTATGATCAGTGGATTCACTTGTGATGGCAATTAAGTCTGAGCAATTTTTTTTTAAATCTCAAATGCAGCTTTGGTAAAGTGTTTCATATGAATCCACACATTTTACAAGTCATCTTGACAATGCTGTCTTTTGAAGAAAATGAGAGACAGAGTCCAAAATGAAGGAAGCTTTGTAGCTTAGCTGTGTCCCACTATCCAGTTTTATTTAATGCTATAATGCCACTGTACGAATTGCCCCACAAAAGAAGCATGTTTTTTAGACAGTTATGAGAGGGGAGTTGGTTGGGATATGTCTTTTGAATAAATTTTGAAATTATTGTCCCATAAGCTATCAAGCTAATGAGCTTGCTAACTGACCATTAGAAAGCTAGCTAGCTAAGAGAGGTTCAGTAAATCTTTATTAAATAGAAAGTGGTGGCTAATCCTTACCACAAAATGCTAGAGAGGAGTACAGAGGAAAGAGAAAAAACCTCAGAGATCTAATGTGACTGACAAGCCCTGGCATTTTCCTGGCCTCGCTAGCACATTAGATGTGAGCTGGCCAGCAACAGTATTTCACCAGCTAGCTCTGTGAGTAGTCACTGCGTCATCAAGCCTTTAGCGGCGCCTATTTCGCAAAGATGCACAAATTAATTTTGCTGTGCCACTTTTTGGTTTGATCTTGTCTTTTTGTTGCTTGCTCTAAATGAACATTGTCCCCGTTTTTGAAATATTCTCTAGATTTTGCGATATAACCCAAGACAATTAATGAGGACAGACATTAAGAACATACTGTAGCATCATCTAACAACATGGTTTTACAAGTTATTATAAATAAATTTATAGCGAAGAAAAAGCAACATGTCTTTTGCAACACAAACACCTGCTTGCAACTGATTTCTCAATTATCCGCTACCTGAAACTTGCATAGATTGCAGTATCGGATATGATTGCAGTTATTTTAACTGGATATTGGATATATTGTATCATATTGGATTTTCTGTTAATATGCAAATCCCACTGGGAGAAGCTATTCACATCAACCTCCAAGTGGCAATTAGAAATAGAATATAAGGCTGTAAACAGGCTGTAAACATAGCAGGGATTTCTCTGATCTCACAAAAAATGAAAATTATCTGCTGTACTTTGTTTATGATTAATTTTAAGTTTATCTGTACAAAGCCACAACCGATCAATCAATCAGATATGGCCAAAACTAGGAAATAATACTTGATTGGTAATAACTGATAATAACTAGAATTGCCCTGTAAACCTTCAATAATATAAATCTCTACTATACTATAATGCACACAACAAACACGCATACTGTTTTTTAGAAATTAGTTAGACAAAGCCAAAGTTTCCAAACCAAATTATAGTGATGATGAAGATGAACTCATAGACAGTGTGTCTCTGTGCACATGTGTTTGTTTACTGTACTGTATGTAAAATGCTTTCTCTCCCTCTATCTTTGCCTCCTTCTCTCTTTTTCTAGGGGAATCACACACTGTTTACGCTGCCTTTTTCAACACATGCTTCTTTGTCTCTCATTGGAATATTCATGCCAATTAAAGCCCTGTGCCTAAAAATAGACAACTATGATTATGTTGGCAGGGAGCAGAGATCCTGTATGAAAATTAGTTGTGTATTATTAATGAAATGGGTACAGAACATACAATTTATTCTTATGTTAAGTTATTCAGTGGGGTCAGGATGGTAGTTATTGCTCAGAGGCTGTTTTAAGGTGAACTCATGGCATTTCAGCAGAAGCTAATTGAAAATTTTACTCAGGCTCTCATCAAAATGGAAAATGGCTGTTTCTAAATTAAGTGCAAAGGATTATGTGTATGATTTTTTTAAATTAACTGTATTCAAGTGCTGTTAATTCCCAAAAAGAAAATTCTCAAAAACAAGATTATCAGACACCCTGAAATCACAGTATATAATAGTCATGTGCTGGATTTATTTTGCAGATTTTGTGTGTGTGTGTGTGTGTGTGTGTGTGTGTGTGTGTGTGTGTGTGTGTGTGTGTGTGTGTGTGTGTGTGTGTGTGTGTGTGTGTGTGTGTGTGGACCAGAAATGTTTCAAATTTTACACCTGAAACAGGCAAAAGATTGTCTTAGTTAATATATTACATTAGATTATGAGGAGCATTTCGAACATAGAACACATCTAACTATAGATAAAACAAAATAAATACACAGAAATATTCTTAATCACTTTTCCTCCCTGGGTTGTTCCTCTGCTGCCCTGACTGATTACATCCTTCTGCCTGTTCCCACTGTGCTGATCAGGTCATGTGATCTACACACAGGTGTGTGTTGGCACTAGGTGAAGATATCTACCTGCCTACAGTGGAAGAAAATACACCAGCGCTACTCTCTCCGTGGGCTAGAGTTACGGCCTGGCCGTTGTGTCTTAGCTAACAGCAAACTGAACCCTCACTGCTCCTCTGTCCGTCCAGCATTAAAGCTGCCTCTCTCCCAGACTTCCTCCTTACATCCTGGTCAGCCAAGTCTCTAGTTTCTTTTCCCCTTCCTCTTCGACATTGTCCTGTTGAAGGAACATGAATACACACGATCCTCAGATTATGAGAATCAACGATATGACTGTTATCATTCTTTACATTTACAGTTCATGTGGCCCATCTGTGCAGGAGCAATACATTTGAAGTACACACTTTAATTAACACTGTAGATGTCCACCTTTTTGGCCTTATATAGTTATATGACAAGCCATGTTGTAATTGCTGGCTGTAAACCTGCAATAATGGTTTTATTTTCTTTGCATATTATATGTTGTATTATATGTATCAGACAGTTTGAACAGAATAGTTTTATGTGAATAACATCTCCCACAGTTTCCCCACCGATGAATAGCAGGTTTAATTGCTGCCTGGTTTGAAAACATTTTCCTCAATCCAGGTTTAGTTTCATATCAATATCTTTTCCACAAAAAACAAAGATTTTACAGATAAAGCGTGACCAAGTGTGTGGCAATAAAATGCAAAAATGTAATGATATCCAATAAATGTGAAAATTAGAGCTCTTAAGTAAAAAACTAAAAGTAACCGCCTTCAAGTACCCATATCATTGTCACCCTACTCAGGGCCTTTGTGGTATGTGAGAAAATTTTCATCCTCATTCCTCTGATGATAGAGAAATGCAGTTTAAAGCTCTACAAAAAGATAGTAAGTGAAACTTAGATTAGCTAAGATTATTTTGGCAAAGATCTTTTCGACATCATAAAAATGGTACGTTGGGTTAGCTGATAAATTAAAACTAATCCATATAGCAATCATAAAGAGGCACAAAACTGCTTTTCTGAAACTTAACACTGAATGTAACATTTGGATGGAAATTTATCTCATAGGCTTTACCATTTCATTTCCTGTGTGGTACACAGGTGACAGAATAAATAAACACTTACACACTAAAAATGTGTACTTGTATAAGGCAAATGCAGAATCTTGCTACAGTAATAATACATTTTGATGTAGGATTTAAATCGCAGGTGAATATCTCGACATATTGATTTTATTATATCAAAATTAGCTCCAATATGGATTGTTTATTTCAGATTTTTCATTTATTTCCGTTCTTTTTTAATCACATCAGATACAGGATTTTTTTTTTTTTAGATAGTGTTCACATCCGTAGAGAAATCACAATGAAGTCTCAAATCTCTGTGTTTTTTTTAACAAAGTGTCCTAGAGCATATAACAACCAAAAACAAACTTGTGGAGCCTTCATGTGATCAGATGATGAAGTTAGCTTAGAAAACAGGGGAGGAAAACAAAGACAAAGGACAAAGAAGTGGGAAGAACGAGAGGAGTTGAGCATGGGAGATAGAGAGAGAGGTGTCCATGTCTCTCATTCTGCAAATAAACAAAAAGTAAACACCAGTGGAGGAAACACTGTGACACTTGACGCTGCTCATCGCTCCTCCACCTGCCCACTCATGTTTCCCAGAAGGCCATTCTGCCGGCCACAGGACAAAGCAGCGCAAAAAGCCAACACCTCTCTCCCCCCGGGGCGCTCAGAGACAAAAGAGGGAAAAAAAAGCAATACAACACCTTTGTTTGCTGAGATTAAAACATGTTGCATTCTCTGCCTCCCATCGCCTCTCCTCACCTCCCTCCCTTCCTCTCTCTCCAGGGGTAACTCTACCGGGCGAGAGATGTAACTGTCAGTGAACTCTCTCTCCATTCTTGGTAGCTCATAAAATCTGTCTTATTATTTCTGTGTTTCCTTTTGTTTGGGTGTCATTGTGGTGCGTCTTGTGATGCTGTGATTAGCAGATCAGTCTTGGCACAGGGTGAATGAACAGGCCTATCCTTTTGCTGTGCCTCCTGTGTGATATGGGTATAGAGTTGGTGATGCGACCAGACCTGTGCCCCAGCCTAATTGTTGATGACTGAAACTTAATAGCTGTTGATATAAAAGAATACCCTTCCTAACCCTTCCATTTGGGGAATCTGACTCTGATGATAACAGCTCAGGAATTCACACATGTACAAACATTAGTGCCATAGTCACTGAATAACTGCCTGGTCCGTGCACTATGATAACACTCGTACGTGTAAGGTACACTTTGTGTGTACAGCACATGCCTGATAAACTGAGCCAGCTTCTCTCACACTTGGCAACATGTCTTATGCAATTCCCATGACTGTTATTATTAGACGAAGTTAACAGTCGAGATGTGAGGCAACACTCACATCAAATCCACCAATCTATGGCTGCAATTGTAACCATGGCAGGGATGGAGGCCCTGAGACAGGCACTATCTCCACAGGGGGTATTTGCCAATCTGGCAACCGCAGTGGGAGGTCTCACTCTCATCAGCACTGTAGGATCCAGACCACGTACCACCTACTTTTCCTCACTCTCTTGTCTGCACAGGCTTTAAAATTGAGCTCGCAAATGATGTCCCTGCAGTTGACACATTTCTCATTTGAGTTTGAGAATAAATGTCAATTTTTTTACTTAGGAAACAGTAGTTGACAAAACAAACTCACCATAAGGTTCATTTAGCAGCTGTTCTGGGGTTTTTGATTGTATTACATGATCTACTTTGCTTGCCCAGTTGAAAGTTCAAGTCAAACTTTCAATCTCTTTTAAGCTATCACGGATAAGAAGTCCTTTAAGTGCTTAAAAAAAAGTAACACAATAACTACTTAATGGAACTAGAGGTGAGATTGTTTTATCCACATCCAACATTAAGGTTTCCCTTTTCCTTGGTTCACTCCTACCACATATTCAGTCAAAATCACAAACAAAAAATTCAGCATTGCATAGCATGAATGTAAACAAGCTTTTGGAGCAGTTAAAAGTTTCCTCAACCATCCCAAATGGCAAGCAGATGAATAAAAGCTCATTCCTGACTGGAGGAGGCCGATGATCTTGATGGTTGTGCAGAGTCTAATGTAATTCTGCATTTCTGGTTAGGAGGTGTTTTTTTTTGTGATGATTTACAGGATCTCATTCTGCTGAGAAAGCTGTAAAGAAAAACAAACCCTCCTCTCTTACACAAGGCACTCAAAAGTTTAGATGGGCTTGTGGTTTCGTGTGACTTTTCAAAAGAAACCAAACTAAACAGGCCTGTCTCTTTCGACGCTCGCTCTTTTCTGAGAATGGCGAGTGGATCAAACATAAGCCTCTCTCCTCAAACCCTCCCTCTCTATCCCTGCATTGCCGATCCCACTACAAAAACAGTACGCCCAGATAATGAGGCCGGGTGAGAAAGTGTAAAGTGGAGGTGTATTGAGGGGCCATGTAAGCTGGCCTAATCCTCCTTCACAGCATTTGTTGTATCATTAGAGCTGTAAGGGTTGTGGATCCTGTGACACGGGCCCTATTCACTCCTGTAGCCCTCAGCCAGTACACTGCAGAGAGACACTGCTCAGAGCTAAACCACGGTGGATTTTTCAAAGGTGGGAGAGTCCTCAAAGACCACACAGGACCTCTCCCCTGGGGATAGAAAATGTGGTACAATCTGCTGACAAGAGGGCAAACAAAAAAAGTCCAGAATGCAGGTTTCACTCAGCAGCTTTATTTTTGTGTAAATCTCACAGTAGTTAAGGGACAAGAGATGTGCTTTGCAACGAGTGGATAAACCAGTAATTGGTTGATTTGGTATGGCATCCCCTTATTTATTATGTGGGTGAAAGCAGGTGACTAGCTATTCTGTTTTGCTAAATTTGCTGAGATTACTGCCTTTATTCAAAGCAAGCTGTCTTTGTCTTACCTGCCTGTTTCCCCTTTGGCACTATTATCAATTTTAAGACTTTTCAATTTTAAGAATTTCTATTATTACATTCACCTGCATAGAGGATTTCATTTTATTCTACCAGAGCCTGGTGAAAAAAAGAAACATGCTATGCTGCTGTTTCTTTCATATATTATTGAGAAAATTATCTTTTATAGTATACAGTACCATTGAGAGTTACAGTATATTTTATAGTACATACTTTAGACATTTTGTGTAACATAAAACACAAAGTTCATACAATTTTATCAGCAACTGCAATTTACCAGTGGTACTGGTCTTTCAAGTTTTATTGAGAACAGATTTATTTTCAGAGTTCATTAATGAGTCTGATCCTTTGATTGAAGAACTGAGACTGCTGTAGCCTAGGTAACATGGTGTATGTGTTGAAACTATTCAATGTGAATGAGTGTATACTCTACTTTTTGCAGTTACTCTGCATTCGCCTCTTGTGCATCGTACCATACAGTGCTGATACGAGGTAGCGGGGATGCATTCATTTAGAACTGTAAACCATACAACTCAGGAGAATGACTAACATATTTATATACAGTACAGTATGATAGAACAAGCGTCACACAGTAGCGATATTGCTTTTGGCTACAGCTCTTATTGCTGGCTTATTAAAACACTGAAATGGCTCAGATGAATCAAAGTCAACTTATTCAACATCTTCTATACTGAAACGATTGGCTGAAGTCATGACTGTTATATCTAACGGGATTCAGAGTTTGAGGTGTCTGTACACTGGTAGTCAGGCTCAAAATATTTCAACACTTCTTCAGCACCTGCAGACACCTCCGTATCAGGACCTTACACCCTGTTCCCAGTCTCATTTGGGCTGTTCTTTGAGCTGGTGTTCCCTAAGAGCACCAGTGAAGGTAGCCGTCCACACATGCAGGGCCGTCCCGGCGGAGAGTGTGAGGAAGAAGAGGAAGGCAACTTGGAAACCAAACCAATCAACCACGCCTCCGGCCAGAGCGCTGAACACCAGCTTCCCCAGCACCTCCAGAGTCGCCAGGAAACTGTAGTGGGTTGCCTAAAGGGGGAACGGCAGCCGAGAGTTACCCCAAAGGGAAAAGAGGAATGATGAGAACAGAGATTAAAAGGAGGAGGTGGAGAAAAAGGACAAGGGCGGGAAGAGAGAGGTTGGGAAAGAAAGACACAAATTGTGAGTAACAGGAGAGTGGAGTAAATGGGAAAGTGGAGGGGATAACAAGGGTGGAGAAGGTGACACTTCATTCTATCTTGTAGTGCAATTTATCTGCTGATTCCTTTTAAATCTTTAATACAGAACAATTAGCTAAAACAGACTAAGAAAGGAGGGACAGGTGTGATTTGAAATCTTTAGGTAAGAGCCCCAAATGGCAAAAAGAAACAATAGAAGAAAAAAAAAAATTTTAAAAAGTCTGGAAGCCGGAAAGAGAAAACGTGCGATCATGGCCTGGGACGGAGGCGAAATGAGGAGGAGTATCTGATCCCAGCCTTAAGGCTTTCAAGAAGGAGTGAGAGAGAGCAAGAGAGAGAGAGGGGGGGGGGGGTTGGGGGGGGGGCAGAGATTATCTAATCTCTCTGAGCCTCATTCCTCTTTTTGAGAGCACCACATATAGCAGGTGAATCCAACATCCAACAGAAGGACTCTAGTGACACCTAGACCATTGACCGAACAAATTCATTAATTAGACTGATTTGTCTCTCGGGTTTAGTTAAGACCTTAAATCTTTCCATCTTATAAATATGAACCTTGTTTTAAACACACCTGGTAAACAAGGTAATCCTTCACTATATCCACAAACTACTGTATACCTTAGGCTTCTTTTGTTGGACAAAAAATGTTGAGCAGCAACAATTCATTGATGAATCGATTAGTACATTGACAAAAAATTAATCAGCAACTATTTTGATAATCTATTATCGATTAATTAAATTGCCTTTCAGCAGTTCCAGCTTCCCCAATGTGAGGATTTACTCCTTTTCTGTTTTATGCCGTTTTTAACTGCATATCTTTTGGTTTTTCGACTGTTGGTCAGATCAAACGAGACATTTGAAGGTGTCGCCTTGGACCGGCGGATATTTTTCACTATTTTCTGCCATTTTGCAGTCTAAACAATTTATCATCCTTCCATCCCAAAAATATAACCATGCTGGCAAGTAATTCTGAAATGTTTACGATACCGTGTGCTTCTACAACAACACTAAAAGCAACTGTTTTGCTTTGTACGATTTCTACTGTCATCTGGGACCACAATCCATAAGGAAAACTTCTCACTCAAAAACAAAGACTTAAAATGAAATGATGTGAGAGTTGAGGAGCTGGTGGCGAGTTTAGACCATATCTGAGCTGTAGCTGTGGTCTGTAGGCCGAGGCAAAGAGCTCTGAGAGCCTGTGTGACCACAGCTAAGTGGAGTGCCTTTATTCAGAGCAACTTGTTTAACAGATTCGGTTTCTTTCTCCTGGGGATCGTTAACAAGCACTCACACTATCAGCTTTCTGTCACTGGATAGCAATACCTTCAATAACACACACATATACACACAACGAGCACAGGTGAGCTAATGCTCTCCCCTCCTGCGTGTACACACACAGATTCACACAGCGACACACTAAAAAGCAAACAGTATATGTGCCATGAGAACCTCTCAAATTATCCCTGCTTCTCAATCACATGTTGTGATTGGTTCTCTCCTGTTACTTATTTTATGTATAATCTGATCCTGATATCTGTGTTGCAGCCTGTGATTTTTTTCCCCTCCTTGTTCTCCACTTTAAGAGTGACAGCAATTTAAATGATAATTTGTCACCTTCAGAGATTGACTGAGTGACGTCTGAACGGCTGTGTGAACAACGATCACCTCCAGGCAACGATGGCCCAGTTACGACGGGGACAAAAGGAGTTATGTCAAAGAGGAGAAAAAGACAGACGAGAAGGAAAAGTCAGAGTGGAAAAGAGAGCATTTAAGGGACTACAGAATGACAAAGAAATAGAGCGAGATGGTAGGAGAGACAACGCCATTGGGGAGGTGGAGGGGAGACAAAAAGCAAAGAAGGGATGAATGGAAACTGGGTCTGCTTAGACTTTAGAGATTTTCCAGGTGGAAACAGCTGATGAGAACTGACAGGTATAGGTGACAACAGGTGTGGTACTGTATGCTGATGACTTCCCTCTCCAGCCCCCACTGACGACCAAAGGAAATGACCTAACATTACAAAATAGCTGAATTAAACCGAGACAGATGAGAGGAAAGAGGGGAAGGAAGGATGGAGAAAAGAAAAGAAAGACTGTGTTGTCTGTTAAGCCACAGGAGATGACCTAACACCACACGAGACAATTAACACTGAAAAGATAGTGATAAGAGAGCAGAATTATTACATAACAGCAGCCTGGGTCTTCAGAATGAGGCAGGCATGAGTAAAGTCAGTTTTTACCTGAATGCTTTCCTCGGCCCTTTGAGTGCAATGCATCATGGTAGTGAAGGTGAGTGTGGTGATGAGACCGCCCAGGAAGTGTTGAACACTCATGCTCAGGACGGCCATACCTGAGGGAACGAACCCATGCTTGCAAAATCAATTAAAATCAGTCACAACGTGAGAAAAATTACAGTAAGTTTTTCTTAAAAAAACAATATCAGTTTTACACTGTTGTCTGCTCTGCTACACTTCTCACTTTATTATTCTATGTAGAAGTCAAAGTAGGGAGGCAAAGCAGTTGTAAATGGTAAGCTGCTGAAGCGCCTCCTCTCCTTTCTCCCACCTCCATCAACCCCGCTCCCCCTTGATCCCAAAACACATGTAGTATATCCTCAGAGGGGAAGAGGCAGAGCGGTGTTAGTGGGGAAACACAGAGGAACCACAGAGTTTATCTGTTTCTGCGCCCGCTAACACTGAATTATTCACTCAAGCCGCCAGTTTTTTTGCCGAATAAGACTCTTCAGTCAGCGACACAAGACTGTTGGAGTCATACAGATACACTGACTGATCAGACTGGAAGAGTAGGAAGCGGAGGGTTATCATGTAATATTGAAAAATCTGAAATTGAATGTTTTTCTGTTTCCTTTTTTTTCCAGTTGAGTTTTCCTGAGATCTTTGTTTTGGGTTTAAAGTGGAGGAGGGAGAGGGCCCAACTTTCAGTCTGAGGGGTTTGATAGGGGAACAGACAACTCTGGCAGAGATGAATGGTGCGGATTTGAATCCCAAATGCTTTGCGACTGGCTGTGCGACAGAATCAGATGTCTCATTCAGACATTAACATATGAATGGCTCTCTGGAGAGAGACAGCACCTGTCTATCAATTTCCTCTGCATCATGCACTCTTGTGTTATATTAATACTAAACATCTGGCTCAAAAGTTTGTACTGTAAGCCATGGTAACCAACCTTTTTTGGATTACAATGCCTTCAGGCATCAGTAAATTCTTTCATTCTTTACACATTTCTCTCAGTTTGGAAGTGTGTGCTAGAGCTGTCAAAATTGGCAAAAGATGATGTTCGATTATTCTTTCAAAAAAACATTTGAATATCTATTTTTGCTCATTATGTCCTTAAGAGGACATAATGAGAGACCAAACTACTTGGGTGTATATTTTTGAGATGTACTTCAGGTTGCTAGTGCTGTAATGGGAGGCTAACTGTAGCTTACATAGCTTGCATACAACTTTCTCTTGAAGTACCACAATTTTGCCGTCTACTGACCAAATTTCCAAAAGGGGCTTTTAAGATGGATCAGAGTGAAAATCACTCTCTCTGAAGCTGTGAACTCTCTGCCGTCGTTACCACATGGTTTCTGTTGAGTTATACACTCATTTCAGCCTGACCTACATCTCATTTCTAATCAGTGAAAGTGACGTGTGACTCCTGTCGGTCATGCAGTGCATTCAGTGCAGCAGCCCAGGCCCACGCGAGAACTTGAGGGGCAGAAAAAGAAGACAACAATGACAACAACAATTATGGGCGGCTTCATGCCATTGTTGTTCTTTATTCTGTCCCTTGATAGCTTGTTTAGAGTTAATTATAGCTATCTACCATGCACAGGCATCCTTCTCTTGGCTTCCTTGGGTCCTCCACTCATGCCCAGCAGGAGTAGAGTTACCCATTTTGGCATTTTAATGCGGACAGAGGTATTTGGAGAAAGGAGCTGGCGTGGACATGTTGTTTTCTTTTCACAAAAAAATGAGTTTGAAAATTTAGTTTTGTAGAATGTAGTCTTAGCCAACTGTTTTTTTGACCACTGTGTTTCTGTCTGCAGGTCAACCACAAATCAGACGTGGAAAGGTGTCAATAATTCTACAGAAGGATTTACAGCTTTCACTGTGAATGTAGATGTCTATTGTGAAGTCCTGCTGAATGGATGTTTCTTAACCTTTATATCAAATCACTTATCTGCCAACCACACTGACAGAAATCAGCTAACATTTTCTCCTTTACCATTAGAAAGAATGGACAATGCACAACTTATGTTACAAATATCCAGGGGCTGAACACACGAAGAGAATACTGCAATATGATAGTGCTGCAGTAAATTTGGTGAATATAACTGTTCAGGTGTTGTTGAGACTGCCACAGGTGTTGACTCAACTCAGTGCAGAATTTTGAGCAGTTCCTTTTTTTTTTTTAGCGTCTTTAAGTCATTGTTGGTGAAAGCATAGTTTTGACAATTTGGTCCTCTTTGCTAGTGTAGTTTTGCTGGGTTTAGTGTATAGCATCATTATTTTTTAGACATTGTTTATCCACCACATTACATAATTCTTTATTGTTTTTGACTGATTATAGAGCATATTCAAACGATCGTGTCCAAAACAGCAACTGAAATAGTGCCTATCCTCAACAAAATCTAACATAACCTAAACTATAAGATCATAAAGTTCAGTAAGTGTGACTCTATCTGTGTTTCACCAAGAGAATGTGTTTATCCACATAACCTCACATTATACATCTATGACCTAACCCGGTATTTACATGTAACTGCATGTTACTGAGTGCGTGTGCATTCAAGGAACTAGAGGGTCAAATGAGGATTACATGTGTATGAGATCAGGATCTAGAAAGTTTAAATATGTAAATCTATAGAACCCAATAAACAACATGTGATGCGCTAATACACTATTCACAGACAAGAATAAGAGACTAACAGGACCACTCTAACATCCTGTATCAGTGTTCAAACACTTGTACTGACATAATATATATTTTTCTTGTCATTTCATCACCTGCCTGCATCATATTTACACCAGAGCACCAATATAAACTGACAAACTGGACCATATACTGTATGATCAGTGTAATTACTAATACTGTATGTGTTGAAATTGGGTTCCAGTTCATTGGTGCCTGCCACCTTGTGTGTCACTGTATTTCAATCTGCTTCTCACCTTTCATGAGTGGTGATGGTTCCAGTACAGTGAGTAGAGAGCTCTGGAAGACCATGCTGATGGTTCGCAATACAAACACACGTCGCATCAGAGCCCCGATGCTGAGGAAAGAGCACCAAACAAGCTGAGTATTAGAGAGATATTCACCAACTTTTAGGCACGAGTGTTATCGTTGAGCAGTGTAATATGTGGTGACGGTGACTCTGGGCTTGTATCATTAAATTTAGTGACATTTTGTGTTTCTTCTCATGTCACACACAATTACACACGCATGCATGCGCGCACACAGTAACATGTGTGCACGTGCGTAAGTAAACAAGTCCCCAGATACTAATTGATTCCCTGTTAGTGCAAGAAAATCATCCCCCTGTGGGTTTGGTTCGTGACGTAATCAATAACCTAAGGAGATCCCCAGCATGAGGAAGATAATTAATTACTGTTAACATACACACACACACACAATGAAACACACAAAAACACATACACAAAAAGAGCTCACAGTTGTGTGACATCAGGGATTAATAATGCCAATCACTCAGAGGATGCCTGCCACTCAAAGAGGTGAGTGTTTGTTTATGTTTTTTTGGCATGTAATTATTTATGTGTAAAAAAGGCTGTGAGGAAGAAGGAGCCTGTCACACAAACCAGGATATTTGATTTAGTTGGATAAGTGCACTGAGAGAGTAAAACCATGAACAGTTTAATTCCGTGACCGAGATTTAAATTCCATGTTCAAAAACCAAACACTGATCCAGCACACTCGACATGCAACACAGGTACCTGACCGCACTTGAACCAAGTACGTTGGGGTTATCTGGTTTAGGGCTGCAACTAACTACTATTTTCATAATCAAATAATCTGCAGATTATTTTCTAAATTAATCTTTTGGTCTCTAAAACATCAGAAAACAGTGAAAAATTTCCATCTAAAATTCTCAGAGCCCAAGGTGACATCTTAAAATTCTTGTTTTGCCTGACCAATTGTCCCAAACCTGAAGATATTCAGTTTACAATAAAGAGATGAGGAAGAGATAAAATGAGGAATAGCAGTAAATCCTGGCATTTGAGAGGGTGCAACCATCAAATGTGTATACATATTTGATGACATGATAAAAATGACAAACGAGCAATTGATTATAAAAATAATAGTCGACTGATAAATCGACTAATTATTGCAGCTCTAATACATTCAGTGTCTTAGACTGCCAGACCACGAAAACACCCGTTTGAATGTGTTTCTTTAATATTTGCTCCAGCAACTACAAATGGAAAAAAGTGGAAGCCTTTGATAATATAAACTCACTTGTGCGTGTGATTACAAATTTACAGAGAGTATTACAGAAAACTATTTTAACTAAACTTTGAGTCATTCATTAGTAATTCTGAAGAGATAAAACATTTTGCCCATCTTACAAATATCCAGCAATATAGACCTTAAACCAAATGAATTGTATTTATTTCACTTTTTTTACTTTCTGTTCACAAGACAGCCCCCCCCCCATATCTTCTCCCCTCACCATCTCTCCCCCCACCACCCAGCCTTTCCTTACCTGGCTACTGGAAAACCAATCCTGCATCATTCACATGCTAAAGACATTCTTCTCTCTGCTGCTCCTTTACCTCCCTTCTCAATGACAGCCTTTCATATCACACACTCTCAAGAGATGCTGAGGAGGGTGTGTGTCTGTGTGTGTGTGTGTGTGTGTGTGTGTGTGTGTGTGTGTGTGTGTGTGTGTGTGTGTGTGTGTGTGTGTGTGTGTGTGTGTGTGAGAAAGAGATACCGCCTGGCTGCCACCTCACACGGGCCGGGCCCAGACAAGAATAGCCATGTTCTCGGGTTGCCAGTGGCGGTTGTAAAGGTGGTCACTCATTGACCACTCAGCCGTTTCTGATGGTGGGGAGAATAAAACCTTCCAACTGAGCTTTTAGAGGTGGGACCACAGCCTACTGCACACAGCCCTTTCTCTGTTTGTATGTGTATGTGAATATGTGTGTGTGATAGGAAGAAGTAAGGAAGAAGAAATGTTCATCTGACACTGGAAGGTACATACAACCAAAAATATTAATTTTAACATTTCATTTACTCGAAAACTTAGTTGTAAATTTTACATGTACTTTTAAGAAATCTTTGACTTTGCACCCATTAGGCCATTTATTTATGTCTCTTCTCTAACTCTATACAAACAATTTAGGGTGAGTAATTTTACAAACTGTCTACTGGGTGTAATAAACATTCTCATTTATAGTACAAAACAACTGTTCGCAGTTTCCTTTTTCCTGACACAGTGATTGGCATCAAATTTTCATCTATCAAATTGGATTTTAGCAGAGGCTGGAGATATTATTAAATTATTATCTCCGCACTCTAATTTCATCAGCTGTAATATTACACATACTGGCGTAACAAAGGTGCTTCAATTACAGGTCAAATAAGAGGACACATAATTTGTCTGTTCCAGATTACTGTATCAATTGTGGCTTTAAATAGTTGCATGTTAACTTGGTTTTAAAAAAAGGAATTCTCTCTCAATACAGAATTAGACACATAAACTCTATATTGAGTAGCAGTCCACAACCAGTGCTCCATTTTTTGTGCAAAATCGTTAAACCTCACTGGAGCGCTTGTGTATGCCTGATTTATTGGAAAGGATACTGATCCAGTACATCGGATCTGTGCAATACAAATTTTTTACGACTGATAATAGGTTTAAAGCTACAACCAAAGAATGGCTTGTTAGGGTGGGCAAAGTTAAACCTGTAATTCCCACAGAATTTCTGTCTATCTTCAACAGAATAAAATGTTTAGATGATATACTTCAGAGTGTTTTCTGTCTTTGTCAGGGTGTGAACATTTTACTGCCTTTACAAGTTACTGAGTCCTTTCCAAGTAAGATGGTAAGATCAAAAGCCAAAATATGACAATGACATCTTTTGAAAGTGCTCTCCCTTCAACAAAAATTTTGCCTTTGGAGACATGCTCTGTGTTTGTTAGTATCACTTTACAAGGGGAGAAAAAACATGGGAGCTAGCTGAAAACACAAAACAAAAACAAAAAGACTGACATCAGACAGAGCAGATACAGAACCGAAGACAGAACTGATACATATAAACAAACGGGCAAGCACACTAACACATACCATACAAGCACAAATGCCAACAGATGAGCAAGAGACACAACTTTGCCTTTCCATTGATTGACATACTGTGTCCCTTCATGTAATAGGGCAAAAAGTTAGGTAAATAGCAGAACATTTACCAAATGTGGATGGAAGGAAAGAATTATGGCTGGATGTTTTCTTAAGAGGATAGTAATGCATGGTGTGGGAACTAACACGTTGTCCTCCATAAAGTCATTGTTATTTATAGTTCCCATTACATCACACTGGCCATAGGCAGGGATGTGCTATAATGTGATCCTAGTATAAGCAGACGTAAAACCTTATGCAACGAAGGTCAGGCACAAATGGCACAATGTCAATATGCTGAAGGGGGAACATGTAAAGGTTAAATACAATCATACTATTAAGATAGAAATTGTTAATCCAAAACTGGATTCAACTGTGCTAAAATAACTTCTAATAGAAATTTCTCTAAATGTAATTTTGTATCAACTGGATTTTTAACACTGTATACCTGTGCAAAAATATCCCATTTATGGAAAATACCGGGGTTTCAGCACAGTCATTACATCTAATCACTATAATATATTTAATCTAATATTTTTATTATATTAATCAGAAAGTCTTATTAAATCTTATATCTTAGTATCTGACTGTAAATCTGAGAATTAAATTCAACCAGAGTTGCACGTTGTCTCTGCACATGAGTGTGTGTGATGGATTTGCTGCTCATGCTGTTCTCACACCACCCATCAGACACAGGGGGTCCAGGAGCTCTAAGACAAAGCTATGTTTCTTAAATTACTGCAAACACACAGTCAGACAGACAGAAAGACACACACACACACACACACACACACACACACACACACACACACACACACACACACACACACACACACACACACACACACACACACACACACACACACACACACACACACACACACACACACACACACACACACACACACAAAAACACACAAGAGCATATGAAACGTGATAAAAAAAACTGGAACAACAGGCACAAAGTGACGGGGATGAGGAAAAGGAGGAGGAAGAAAGCTGCATGAAAGCAGGAGTCGGTGTACACTTAAAGCTTGGCAGAAGAAGAAGAACAGCAGCAGGCTGAAGAGGAGGAGGAGGATGATGGTAACATCTGATAAGATGATGGAATGTGTGAGGCTGATATGTTCATTAGGAGCATTGGACTGTACTTCATTAATCTTCTCCCATTTCATTCCCACTGTTGGAGTTTGGTCTGAATTTTAATTTTAACCCCTTGATTGTTTACTTTTTTTAAAATATTGACTGTTTTGAGTCACCAGTTTGTGTAACAGTGAAATTGTATTCTCCTGCTGGAAGCATGATGCCAACATTTTCTACTTCTTAAAATTGGCTTGTTTTATAATCAAAAACTCTTGTATTTTCCACACTCTAAATGGACTTGAATGACTCTGTCTAGAGATCCCACTTATCACCTGTGACCGGGGGCCACCAGTCAATGGTTCACATTCATGTGTGAATATTAGAGCTGAAATTAATCATTGAATATTTATTTTTTTCAATTTTCGTTTTTTTTTGACATTTTCATATAAAAAAAGATTGATTGATTTGATGAGGAAATAACGGGCAGATTAATCCATAATTAAGTTAACTGGTAGTTTCAGCCTAAGTGAATAACGGACAACTCGTGGAGGAATGTGGATTTGGTGATTTGTACTTTTAGACTGTGTGGTCTTTGATTTTCATACTCATTTTTATAAATTTCCAAGGACATTTTTCCCTGATGTCCAGTCATTTTAAAACCCTGCAAAATAATAACACTGAAAAGAATCAAGAGTCACAAAATGCTACTTCCATACAAAAAAACCACAGTGAGGCCACAGATAACCAAAAAGATGGCGAGAATGATGGTGTTGATGAAAGCAACCTGAACTGAGCAAGCAGAAGGCCTCCCAGGGACGACCCACAGATGGAGAAGCCCATGGCGATAACGCCGTTCCAGAAGCCGAGCTCCCGGGCGGTCATGTGGTGATCCAAAAGGAACAGAGGAAACATGGTCACTGCACCCTGCTCACCTGCATACACAGAGACAGGAGGAAAAGGAAGATGAGAGGCAGAAGGATGAGAAGAGGAGAAAAAAGGGGCAAAAAGGAAGCAAGAGAGAGACAGGAATATGTTATTCAGTTAAATACAGTGATGGGAGAATTTGGCGCTGCAGGGTAAAATATACAATCAATCCACCATGTGTTATGTACTGTATGTTTCTGACTAAGCATTACTATTTTTCACTTATAATATGTGAGACATCTCCTGAGTACACATGCTTATTCCAGTCACAGTCAAATACAAGGGATGAGGATGTTGAACCAATCTGTTTAGCCTGCAAGACTGAACAACATGCATTTCCTGAGATGACGACTGTAGAATCAAATACAGCACAATGACACGCGGCGCACCTAGGCCTATTCCTGGAAAGTGTCAATAATAGATGCTTGACAAGAAAAAGAATACCCTCAGTCACTTTATCAAACGGGGGCCTAGCACTTTTCCTAAAGCACAAAAAGGAAAACACAACAAAAACACAAAAAGTTCCACAGATGAAACAGACCTCACAAAGACCTTTCAGTTAAAATAAAAAGTTTCTGTCAGACAGTAAGTCTGACGACTTTCTCTGTGTGGCGTTGAGTGTGGGGGTAATGTTCTGCTGAATATTACAGTAAAATATTCAGTGGCACCGACTATACGCCATTATTATATTAATGGAGACTGACTTCAGAAAGACAGTGGGACCAAGGAGCTGCATGAGTGACAGCTTGGCTCCCAGACTGCTGTCAAAGACGACACAACACAACCGAAGACTCACTCACTCAGTCAGCCAGGAGACAAACAAAAATAGAGAAAGAGGAAAAAAGACAGATGAAACAGACTGAAATAAAGAATAATAATAAGAGAATGCTGAGAAGCTCCCAGTGATAGGGAGTACAGCAGCAGAATGAGAGTGTCACCGCTGTAACAGTCGTGTGAAAACCCAGCAAAAACGTGGGGTAGAAAACGTGGATTCTCTGTGTAGGAGACACTTGCTTCTGACTTCTGTCATGCCGGTATCACCGTTGGCAATTTACACATAGTTAATACAGATGGGGATGACTAGTTGGTCATTTAAGTTAAATGAGCTAATCAGATAGGCTTGTAGTGACTTTCCCTAAACATATCTACCTGTCTGACAGACAAATGTTTTATTTTTCTTTCAGATAAGGTAAGATGCTAAGCAAAAGAGAAGAGTGAAAGAGAAATGAGGAGACAAAGAACTACCACTACTGCAAGTCTACAGAGATCCTTCACATCACAGTAAATGTACTGAACAGTATATTGCCTGCACTACGGCTGGGCAATAAACCCAATTTATCACATTACCAATATTATGACTCTCTTAGTCATCCACGTTTATTCATTGCAATTCTGAACAGATTGAATCCCACATAATTAAACTGGGAATAACTAAAACAAGCAGTGACGTATAACCAGAAGTTCAACCAATCATTGAGGACACAGTCCAGTACAGACATACAGAATCTGAACTGTAATAGTTAATTAAGGAAAAATGACCATGCACTGATGTAATAATAAATACAATTTATACAATATTATATTGATATTAAAGTCAATGATGCGACTAGTTAACCAACAGAGATTGAATTTGCAACTATTTTGATAATCTATTAATAATTTCAGTCGTTTTTCAAGCAGAAGTGTCAAACAAGGTTCCAGCTTCACAAATGTGTGAATTTGATGGTCTGGGTTTTGGACTGTTGGTCAGGTAAAACAAGCAATTTGTAAATGTCATGTTTGGCTTAGGGAAATTATGATGGACATTTTCCACTATTTCTGACATTTTATAGTCAAAGTGGTTAATCAATTAATTGAAAAAAAATCAGCAGCAGATTTGTCAATGATGAAAATAGTTCTAGAAAATCACTAGTTGCATGAAAATCAGTAGTTGCAGCCCTATAGCAGAGAGATTTTAGATCCTATCGTTGAGCCCTAAAATATGGAACACGCTGAAATTTAAAAAAAGCTGATGATGCACTGATTTGATTGATTTTGGCATTGATTAACCTTACTTCACTTTTGAGGAAAAGAGAACAATTTTATATGCAGATCAAGTGATAGTGTATCCTTGGAACTGAGCCATCAGAGTAAATAGGAAGCTGTTTGTATTGATCTCCAGCATTCGGCTAAAGGTAGACGGTAAAACAGGATTCCGCTGCTGAAAACGACACATAATGTAATTGTACAAAAAAAATTTGTAAAAAGCATGTAAATTTTACTTTACTTTACTAAATTTTTATTAGGTCTGCATAATATAAGACATTACATTACCATCATTTCACACACCCAGTGGGAGCTGCACTGATACTAACACCCTCTCTGTGCATTATTCACATTTTAATCTGTCATCCTCTGTACTGAACTGTTCTGAGTTGCATCAACTGTGCAGTAACCATATTAGTCATAATAAAGTAAACATTGGCAACAGCAGTACCCATGATGCCTGGGTTGTTTACGCATGGTTCTGTGCTCCCGTGCTTGTCAGCCTGTTGTTTAGCTCAAAGCTCAGAGCTTTCACAGTCCTGCCTTCAACTAATTATTTCTTTAAAGAGGGGGGTTGGGGGAGGGCATGGAGACAAACACAACCAGGCTGATTATTCCTTTCTATAAATATTCTCAAAGCAACAATTGTCCATTTCAGCAGGGATTTCATTAGACATCCGCAAAGATTAAACAAGCAGAGTGGAGGGGAAGGAGGAAAGGGTGGAACAAGAGTGAAGGGGGGAGAGGATGAGAGTGATAGAGCGGGGAGAAAGAGGGAAAAGTGGAGGACTAAGAGAGAGTAAATGATAACGGGAAAAGAAAGAAATAGAAATAAAGATAGAAAAGGCAGAGATAAAGGGCAGTAAGTGAAAAGAGGGAAGAGAAGTAGATACTGAGATATAGACAATCATAATGCATTTATTTAAAAAATAATAAGATGTGCGTCAAACATGACTGGAGATAGGAGAGCACCCAGGGAAGGAGACAGCTAAAGACAGAGGAAGAGGAGGAGGGTAGATAAAGAGAGACATTGTTAGGAGGTTAGTGAAGAGGAAACAGAGGAGAGATGGCAGCCTCAAAGAAAGCTTTGTGTTTATGTTTACATTCAGCTCAGAAAGACAAAACAATTTAACATTAAGAGAGAAAGTGACAGAAAGAGCGGACGCAAAGTTGTTTTATTTATCCCAGATATTTAAACTTGCCTCATGACAACATCAATGATTTACTAGACTTGCAAGCAAGCACAGCAGGGTCCAAGCACTCTGACTCTGAGTTTTTGACTGTTAAACTCTTACCAATATATTACTATAGGTCTGGTAAGTTGGACCTCATCAGAAATCTGTATCTTTGCTGCACAATAGGTAACTTTGATGGCACAAAACAGATAGAAGTCCCTGTGCCAGCAGTGCAAACAGAGCTAAAGCTACATTTTTCATAACAGCAGGTGACTCGATGAGTAAAACGCTGGATGACAAAACAGTTTCAATATGTTTGTCATCAGCAAAGCAAAAAACAAGCAAATTTATCAACAAATTTATGAGAAAACTGCTCGTAATTTTTGTGAAAACTCTACCACAAACGGTACCAACAGACTGACAGAGTATCTCTCATCTTGGCTGGTCTTGCTCTGTTTTAGGACAGTCATTCCAAATCGTCACTATTAGTTTTGCAATTATGCAATGACTTTTAATAATTCTAAACATGAAACGTTTATCCATGGTGATATATAGGAGAGATGGTCTGTGTGTGTGGCACGCAGAAGTTTGGTAAAATTTCTTTTACTGTGAATAGTTAAATAAGTAGAAGATGAACTGATCTCCAAAAGCAAAGTGTTTTCAGGTTGCCGTTTCCTCAGTTCATAATGTAATTTAGAAATGGCAGTTAACATGAACGGTGGCAATCAAGTTGAGGTTCGGAGGACCAAGAAAACTTTCCGAGAGAACAGCTCTTAGGATTGCTAGGCAAGGCAAAGGCAAATCAAAACCCCGGTCTGACTGCAAAAAACCTTCAGGAAGATTTAACAGACTCTAGAGTGGTGGTGCCACTGACCTTCATGGAAGAGTCATCGGTAGAAAACCTTTCCTGCGTCCTCACCACAAATTTAAGCATAACATGTTTGTAAAAGAACATCTAAACAAGCCTGAAGCATTTTGGAAACAAGTCCTGTGGACTGATGAAGTTAAATAAGAACTTTTTTGCTGCAACGAGCAAAGGTATATGTGGCAAAAAAATGGTGCAGCATTTCATGAAAAGAGCAGCTCTCCAACTGTTAAGCACGGGGGTTTGATCGATCAGTCTTTGGGCCTTTGTTGCAGCCAGTGGCACGGGGAACATTTCACTGGTAGAGGGAAGAATGGATTCAATTAAATACCAACAAATTCTGGGAGCAAACATCACACAGTCTGTAAAAAAGCTGAAGATGAAAAGAGAATAGTTTCTTCAACAGGATAATGATCCTAAACAAACCTCAAAATCCACCGTTGAATACCTCGAGAGACGCAAGCTGAAGGTTTTGCCATGGGCCTCAAAGTCCCAGGACCTAGACATCACGGAAAATCTGTGGATGGACCTCAAAAAAACAGTGCACGAAAGACAGCCGAAGAATCTCACGGAATTAGAAGCCTTTTACAAGAAAGAATGGGCAAAAATCTCCCATACAAGAACTGAAAGACTCTTAGCTGCTACAAAACGTGTTTACAAGCTGTGATAGTTGCCAAAGGGGTGTTACTAAGCACTGACCATGCAGGGTGCCCTAACCTTCATCCTGGGCCCTCTTCCTTTTCTGTCATTTTGAAACTGTAAAGAATAGGGACAAAAAAAGTAATCTTGCTTAAAATATTAAAGAAATGTTGCATCTTTAACCTTTTGGAAATCAGGTCACCTTTTACTAACTTAACTATTAACAGTAACAGAAATTTTGTCCAGGGGTACCTAAACTTTTGCATGCCACTGCATATTCTGTATGTGTGTGGTGAAAGGGTGTTGGATGATAGTATAGAGGGATCAGAGTCGGCTAAGGGTGAGATAAGGGTGAAAGGTCGACAAGGACAGTGGGGTCAAACCCTGACCTCCAAGCTGCAGCTTAGACAAAAGAGCCGGCAGAGCAGGATAGATCACTGAGGACGCCCAGTCACCCTGCAGAAAGACATTATCACTCCCTGCCATGAGCACGGTAAACAGAGAAAGGTTTATACATACTACATGTTTGAGTACAGCACACACACACACAAAGGCCTATGTGCATACACATGCACAAACGCCTTTCAGCTCTTTAGGCTCCCTGAGGACAAAACAGTAAACAGAGCCTTGTCTATAGACACTTTCACAATATACTATGTATATTAGTCTATTGACTTACTTGCAAAGACTAGGAGTCCCTGCAGATCAATGCAGATGTCAAGAAGTTCGCTGTGGCCTTAGGGGGTCATGAACATGGGAAAATGCACTCTAGAAGCAAAACAACCACTATCTCTCCACCCATCCCGCTCCTGCTAGATTACTGTGTGGACTGTTTTGGTTTATTTTCTGAGAAATTGGGCAATATTAATATTCATCTGAATACACTGTCCCCATCATTTTCAATGATGTTTCAATGATTGTAGGAACCTCTGCACTCTGGGTTACAAAAGTTTTCCTTATAATACAAACACTTACAGTGGCCTCAGAAAATGTTTAGACCCCTTCACTTTTTGCACACTTTATTGTAATGCAGATTTCATTTTAAATCGATAAAACTGACATTTTTTCTCATCAATCTACACTCCATAACCCTAGACACATCTAAGGGATAATCAAAGCAAAGAGGATGCACCTGGCCACAATATGTAGTGCCATAGAGAAGGGTCTGAAAACTATTGTAAATGAGAGTTTTGCAAAAAATTCTAAAAACATGTTTTCACTTTGTCATTATGGGTTATTAAGTGTAGTTTGGTGGGCAAAAATAGCAGTTTTATCCAT
The DNA here is from genome assembly GCF_016859285.1 of Xiphias gladius. NCBI lineage: Eukaryota > Metazoa > Chordata > Actinopteri > Istiophoriformes > Xiphiidae > Xiphias > Xiphias gladius. The sequence continues at coordinate 20,804,571 of NC_053418.1, read as the reverse complement.
TTACAATTAAATATACAACACAAAGTGTGCAAAAAGTGTTCAAAAACGGCACAATGTGATCCACACATGAACAAAACAGTTGCCACACTACCAAAATTAAAGATTTGGGGCTTTTCATAAGTCTGAAATTGACAGAATGGGTGTTGACAAACACAAAACTCTAGACAACAATTAATCTAATTTATTAATCTTTTCTTATGTAATTAAATGTTTTTCTACATCAGTTATTTAATTTAGGCACACCAACAAAACAGGCCCATGTTGTCAATTATTATCCGTTGGCGAAAGCACATAGTGCTGATTTTTGACCATTAAGCCACACATATCAACTTTGCACTTGGATTTAGCTCATTGTGTGAAATTTATGTGGCAAAAAAATAGGATTGGACATTTAAACATCTAGAAAGATCTTGCACCCATATGTCTCTGCCTGGACAAATGTGTTTATTTCTATTGCCATTTTGCTCTCTGCTGTCTCTCAGGGCACCATGTGGTGGTTGTTCATTAATTCATCCCCTCCTTCAGCCTCCCTCCCCGCAGCCCCTCTTTTTCCCTCTGGAAAATGCCCCCCACTCCCTCTCTGAGTTTCTCTCTTATCTCATTCCCACTCTTCCACCTCCCTTCATCGCTCAGAACTCCATCACCTCCCCAACCCACCATCACCCGCTACTGCTGTCATCCTTGAAGTGTTTCTGCAGACTGGACCACAGGTCTCAAGTCAATACAGGGATGCTGTGTGTGAGTATGTACATATTCATGTGAGTTGAGCAAGGCAACAAACATTTTCAATTTGCAGTTAGTGATTTTGTATGCAGTTTCCATTCCACTGTCCTCTTCTAATAAACATTTCTGCATGTGCAACCCATTGTAGTCAGCATACACTCGCCTTATTAGGTACAACTAGCTAAAAATGAAGCAGTCCAAAACAACAGTCCGGAACGAAACGTTTACCATCATGATGGTTATAATGTTCAGTTTTTGTTGAAACTGTTATAGTGAGGGGTTATTTTGGAGGCTGTCGCTGATGGTGCTTTTGAGCTGTATTGCCTCAAACTGAGAAATATTCTAATATTTTGTTTACCACATATACATAAATGAGGGTTTACCAAGTACCTAATAACCTCTACATAGTAAGCTGACAGCACAGTCTATTTTTGTCATTAACCCTTATAGCTGTCATTTCAGAGGGTAAGGTTAAAGGGGAGTATTGGAACAAAGCTTTTATTTTTCTGTTCATCCATCCCTCCGTCCACCTGGTCAATTCCCAAAGAAAGCCACCGCTTCTTCTCATCCTCATTTACATTTCTTGTCAAACACAAAAGGCTACTAACTCCTTAGCTTTTAAACGTTCTAGCACTGATGTGTGCAACCCCACAGCATGACTTACACTAGGGACTTTGGCAATAAAAAGCATGTTAATTTAAAGATGTTTAGGTGGTGATACAGAAGACAAAAGAGCAGTAACATTGTTTTTCCCACTTATGACAACAACAGGACATCAAAATGTTTCTATCCAACATTTGATCTCACATTCACAACTTGAAACCTCCCCTTTTTTTTTTTTTTACCTCCTTCCCTTATATTTTCTGTCTCACTAGTGCCTGCATTCCTCCCCCTCACGCCCTCCGTCCATCTCGCCAAGTCTACTGAGACAGTTCTCCCATCTTGCCTGTGGCCTCAGATGGCACAGGGGTCACAGTTCAGACCCGAGGCTCTCAGTGATTGGCCACAGTGTTGGACACAGCACAAACTCAGAGTTCATTAGGGATAGATGAGGGAGAGGGGTCTGTGCTTGTGAATGTGTGTGTGTGTGTGTGTGTGTGTGTTACTTTGTATGAATCAGGGGGGTTCAGACAGGCAGATCACCGGTCTCACACAAACATACCCACACACCCCTTGAACAAAAACAATAGTGTCTCACATAGGCAATTATGCTGCCACATCCAGGCCTGATCTAAAATATTACACAATCCTTTTTTTGCCTCAAAGTTGGTAAATATTCAGACTACTACAACAGGAAAGGTTAACAAGTGACAAGGCTGTTAATATATCCACAGAGGTCAATCAAGGCACTGAAAACACTAAGAATAATTATTGTTGTAATCATGAGCATCAGCCGATAGCGTGTGTGTGTGTGTGTGTTCGTGTGACAGAGAGAGTGCTAGGGGGCTGCTCCCTAGACAGATTAGGGGGTCCAGCCAGTCTTCATATTTTGTCTAGTAGTGTCGTCTGCTGGGGCTCATCCGATTACCGAGCCACCCTTAACACTCTCTCAAAAAACACACACTCACAAACAACCACACACACACACAATTTAAAAACAAAGGCATATACATTCATGAACATACACAAGTAAAGACTATGCAAATGTGAGGAGACAATTATATTCCCACCACCCACATACGCATAAACACACATCAGTGTGATGCGCCGTCTTCCATTTCAGTTTCTGAACGCCACAGACACAAAGACACTCTAATCCTTACATAATCCCCTTCTGCTACCAAACACCAAACTCTGGTCATATCAACTCTCTCTCCCACACACAAAAGCCTGACGGCTTCAAAACTACCTCATACTTTTACTTTCTTAGTGGAACTAACACACTCACATTGTCTGCATGAACTTGAAGGTAGACTGTGTAACTTTTGCTGAACTGCCACTTGGGGCAGCATAGTGCTAAATATTAAATCACAGTGTTACAGTAGCACAAGTAGAAAAGAGTCAAAAAGTCAGCAGTTTGACTCAGTAACCCATCAAAATCTTAAGTTTGCAACCATTAGCTAATATTACCCACCATGAGCTACTGGGCATACCAGACTAAGAAAGGCTGTAGCAGCAAACCCCCCGTTTGTATTGAAATGAATAAGGGTGGGTTCTATTGCTTATTCATTCAAATTGTCATTTGCAAGAGGAAAAATGTATTTTTCATTCTTTCTAAAGTTACATAGTCTCACTTTAATATGTATTCAAACTACCATTGTATTCTCATTGAAGTGCCTTAGGTTTATACCTCTGTAACTGTGACACTGTTTTATCTAAAAAGGACCTGTATTTTCCAATGTGCATAAAGGACCTGTTAAGACATGATAAACTGCCTTGCGATGATTATCCCCCCATCCTCTTCAATATGCTCATTCATGAGTTCAGTCAGTCCTCACAAACATATCAACAGAGACATCTAGTGGTGAAAACAACTTAAGAAAGGTCACAGTTGTACAAAAGGGAGCATTTCAGGAAATATAACTTTTCAGTGCTTCAGGGAAGTTTTTTCTTTTTTTTCTGTCTATCTTGTGACATTAAATAGGTCAGAAAATTAATTAAGAGAGTAACAAATTAATTGATAATAAAAATGATCATTAGTAGCAGCCCAACAAATAAAATTCAGTTTCATTAGGAAAGGTTTAGACAAAAATATTAGTTTTAATAGTAGGCGTATATAAAATTAACCACATTGTAGTTTCCAGTATTTTTTTTAATTTAATGAGTTTATTCTTGCATTTTAATCAGACTCACCCAGTTTGTATGTCAAGACATACAGGACTGTCCAAGGTGTGCCAGGCACTGCCAGCAGCTTCCTCCACACTCTCCATGGCCTCATAGCATCCACTCCCTGCCCTCCCCTCCTGCTGCCATCTCCCTGCTGGCCTCTCACAGTCTCATCATCCAGGAGAGGCCCCCCCCACACAAAAAGAGCCACGCCTGCATACACAAACGTCAGCAGCATGAACATCCAGCTCCATCCAGCCACGTCAATCACTGCCAACAGCCCACCTCCGGCAAACACCGACCCAGCTTTATAGCCCACCACCTGGGCTGTGTTGCCCAGCCCCAGCTCCCCACGACCTTTCAACAACCCCACTGCCGTCCCATCTACAGCAATATCCTGGACAGAGGCCAAGGTGTTCATGGTCAACAGGGTTCCTGCTACTCCCCAGATGTGTGCTTCTGGGGCCAAGGCAGCACTGGAGAGGCATGTCAAGGCCAGCCCAGAAACTGTTCCGACCAGCCAGTGACGCTTGGTGCCGACCCGGTCCACCAAAGGAGCCCAGAGCACCTTGAGGACCCAGGGGAAGTAGAGGATCTTGGTGAAGCCGATGCGGGTTAGGGAGTGACCAGCTCCACGCAGGTAGACAGGAAGCAGTGATGACTGGAGACCATAGGGGATGCCCTGGACAAAGTACAGCAGGCCCAAAAAGACTAGTTTGTCATTCATGATCTACTTCAAAACGTGACCCTCTCACTGAGCAGACCCTCCAGTGGTCCATTGGTCAGGTCACTGTCATCATTCTGATTAAAGGGGAGTACTTTAAATGGACAAGCTGACCCAGATGAACTGATTGACCTGAAATGAAAAGACGTGTGAGGTTCGGGGTTATTGATGTTAAACTTACAATGATGTGGATAAGAAGCAGCTACGGGGTGGCTAAAGACTTTCACAGCTCCCGCAGGCAGCCTTTAAAGGATGTGTCTTTACGGCAGTTTTAACCACTTCTCTACCCTGGTAAGTAGCCAGTAACGTTAACCTGGCTAACGTTAGCCCCCTCAAAGTCAAACGCCTTATGTACATAAACATGTTCAATACTGTGATGACTACATTGGATTTCATCATGTAATTCGTATATTCTTAAACACAAACGTGACTTTGCATCGCTGACATTTTACTGACAGGTATAATAGTTAAGTTTGTTTCCACACTGTCTGACTAGCTACCGCTTGCTAGCTAGCTTGCTGTCGTGCTAAGCCTAGTAAACGAGCAGCTTTAAGACACATTTGTTCAGCATGTCATGATTACTTGGGGTTGTTGCAATGAGAAAAATAGTTCCGTATCTGTTATGAGAGAAATCTTAACACATACTGAGAGAGAAAGTTGGTTAGCCTAGCGATCGCTAACCGGGGAGGGAGCTCCGCTCGTTTACGTACAGTTGTGGTCTGAATGAGCTAAGAGGTTGCCAGGTTCTGTGACAGCAATCCCTCTTCCGCGGATGGCAAACCAAGTAGGCAGAGAGGGTGTCTGTTTTCCTTTCATTGTAAAAGACCCAGTTCAACATGTTTCATTTATTAGACCTTCAATACTTTATTTAATAATAATAATAAGACACACCTAGAAGATATATTTTATTACCCAACCTGGCAACCCTACAGTGTAATGTGCCATAAATGAGATTGTCTATGCCTCATGAAGACTTGCAAAAAAATCTGAGAATATTAAAGATTATAGAACTTATACAATCTTACTATACATTGTTCATCCTATAGCCGGTTGGGTTATGTCTGTCTGATATGTACTGTACGTGCACAGTGTAACATAATGTGAGGTTAATAGAAAAGAGATGGCAAAAATAGGCCTTGATACAAAAAGGTTTTATTTGCAAAATATCCAAGCTCCTTCAGGGTGACTTCTGCTACTGAATAGGGGAGTACAGTCTACATCATAGACTGTACAGTGTACATCTGTTTGCAGCTGCAAGGTGATTGCTGACTTAAGCTTCCGTTCAAGTACCACATGGGAGAATCTAATAACTGTAAGAGTAAATCTGTCATGGCTCATACGTGCGTTGGGTTAAGAGTGTTGGAAGAAAAGGAATAACTTGGACAGAATATATCTGCTGAAGCAGTGCTGGTTCCATGTTAAACTTGGCGCATTGCTGTTAATATCTTCTAAATGACAGAAACAAAGAGAAAAGACAGTCTTGTCACAAGAGCCTAAGGCACAATATGTGTCAAGAGACTATAAGTCATTTTTCCACCACTGCACATGGGGCGGATCTTTTGTTGTATGAGCTTTGATACCATTGAATGGCTACTAGTTTTCCCCCCCACAGAGAGCAAGCAGAATCTTCTCATAGTCTCCTTTAGTGTCATCCTGAAAGAAAAAAAAATGGTCAGTAAATCTTTAAACTGTTCCCCTTTGTATCTTGTTTTGTGATTTGTCTTATGTATGGAGGAAGGGTGTATTGTCATTATCTGTGGTAAGATGTTTTCTCACCAAAATATCAAGGTAGAGTGTTTTGTTGTAGTTTTTCTTGTACTCCTCCTTGATCTGTTTCAAGTCAATTTCAGAGCGGCTCACCATGATGCGGGTCAGGATGTTTTTGCGGGTACCTTTGCCCTAATGGGCAGAGTCAGTCAGAAAAGAGACAGTCAGGGAAAGCCTGGGGCAGCAGGCACAGCATCCTGCATGCATTTTTTAGTTTATTTTGTAAAAGTGGCCTAAACATACTGTACCTTCATGGCCAAGTAGAGCTTCTCAGCAAAGAATGCAGGCCTACTTCCAGCACACTTCACTATGGTTATTTAAAAAAAAAAAAAAAAAAAAGGTTCAAGTTTAAATCAAGTTTGTGCATAAATCACTGGATGAATGTTTAGGTATTTGAATTAGAGTAGAGGTTTTTGCCTTTACCTATTGCAGTGAGACAGTTTTCAATATCTCCTTTCATTTCCAGGTCGATAGCCTTGGCCACGTCCACTTTGCTGTACTTTGAGTACCTCTCAAATACTGAAGGAGAGGACATAGTGGAAGGCTGTTAGATCTGAAAGGACCACACAGGAACTAGTAAGATATTACTAAATAAGGCAGTCAGCCAGCTAACCTTGGCGGAGATGAAGGGCACTTCTGGTGGTGAGGATTTCAATGAAGATGGAGCAGTCTTTGCCCTTCCTCCCCTCGCCAGCCTCGTACAGAGCCCTGGCATCACTGTCAACCAGCTGCTCAGAAACTCCTTCAGTCCTACCGGCCTGTGATAAACAGACAGAGCAACTTCATTGTATTGAACCCGACTAAACACAGTTCAGTATCCCTTTAAGATAGTAGAGGGATAGCAAAGGGAGGGTTTGGGATGACCCAGGCACTATACTTGCTGTACTTCAGTTTGCTGTGTGACACACTGTCGCTTATTTTTCAAAGCAAAAGATTCTTGAAAAATCTAAATTTACTGCTGTGCAAGCCTGATTGATAATGAAGCAAACCTTCATAGGCAGCATCTTGCTGCGAATGGAGCGGGATAATGATAGATAGATGCAAGAGATTTATGATGTGCAAGTCAATTAGGAAACTGGTTTCTCTGTTTGTATACCTAAGATAGGACCTGTGATATCATCTCCCTATTTCAGAGCAGTCCTCGTTTATATTCAAATGTGGTGCTTCTATCATATAATATGTGCTGGACGCTGGAAATCTTAACAATTCAATCACACATTTTTTGCACATGAGAACTAAATATTGGCATAGGCAAGAAATATGATATTGCCTAATAAATAAAGATCTATCACACAGATCGAAAAGAAAGTTGACAAGGTTTAAAAAGCAGAACAAACAAAGAAAATAAGACAATGAAATTAATTTACCCACCAGATAGATTAAAGCAGATATTCTACAGCTCACTCATTAAACAAAATGCAGCTTTTGACTTAATTCAAACTGGAATTTATGTTCAGCCTATGAGTTTGTCCTGTGCATTTCCCCTTGTAAGATGCCCAAATATAATGCCACAATAGGCTCAATTTTGTTAGCATATATGTGTGTATTGAGGTAGGGAGATGGTTTATGTTTATAAACCACTACCACTCCAGGGAGTGTTATGTTTGTGACTGAATAATTGTCTGTGGTAAATGTGTATTAAAAATCCTGGAACAAGTAAGGAAGGAAACCCACAGTAATGGGACAGAAAGCAAACACACACAATTACCTTGCAGAGTGCAAGGAGGGCAGCCCTGAAGTCTCCACTAGTGTCGGACCTGATGTCGTCCTCCAGGTCCTTCTTGTATTCTTAGTGAAGAAGGCAAAATAGGAAGATACAAAATTAATGTTCAGAATGAGCAAATTGTGTTTCAGCAAGTCCATTTCTGATGCGTAAACCTTCTCTCATATTCCCGAGGCTGTAATTTTCCACTGTCACCTGTTCTATCACTTCTATTTCCAAACACTAGCTTGATGAAACTGAGGCTTGTTGCTTAAAATTTGTTGCTACACACCCTCCTTGTAGGCTGTCTTTATATCCAGGATCTGTCTGTTGGTCCGTGACGCCAAAATCTCTATCAGGGTGTTCTCATCTGTGCCCAGACCCTGAGACATGGATGCATGGATAGATAGTTTGATACAGAGAAAAACAGCTTATTCTCCACTGGTCTAATTCAAACAAAAACACACCTTGTTCCCACTGTTAAGAAAATAATATGTGAATATGTGGAAGTGGGTGAATTTCATTATGCACAAAAAAAAAAAAAAAAAAGTGAGATCGAAACATTCACCATAGATATGTTCCAGTGTCCTTGGTTTCTAAAGGCTCGAGTATTTTTCATGTTTATATAAATGTTCATTTTAAGTGAGACTGCATTTGTGTGTTTGTGCACCTTCATAGCCAGTTTCAGCTGCTGGGCATCGTACTGCGCCGGTGTTTTCAGCAGAGCCAACACCACATCCTCCAGATCTCCCTTCAGAGCGCTCTTCAACGCTGGTTCCAGAGGCTACGAGGGAACAACCGATGTTGTAAACGTAAGTGTTTGAGAGCATGTGATCATGTGCATAACTACTTTGAAACAAAATGTAAAATGTGTACCACATTCTTGCTATGAACATTTTTGTGTAGTTCTCAATACCTTGCCACAGGCCTGCTGGTAAGCCTCTTTGATCTGCTGTCTCTGCTCGTTGCTCCTTTTCACCAGAATTTCAATAATGGTATTCTCATCTACACCTGCAGAAATGACAGGATATTGGATATAATCATGATCATTCTGCATCTGTATGACAGAGACAAATATTCAATTCAGCTGAGATCTTAACCCTTATAGTATCTGTTCTCCAGTGTAAAGGCCCACACAAAGATGTGAGGCAACTTTCTACCACAGTCAACTGCAATTTTTGGAGTAATGATGCATGATTGCCACCAGAGGGTGTTAAGGTTCTTACCACAAAGGCTAGCCCTTCATACTTGAAGTAAAGACACATTGTAAAGCCAGAACATGTTCACACAGGCTCCAAATACTCCATGTGTACATTTTTTTAAGTTCACCTTTCGCCTTGATGGCCTTATCCAAGACTCCTGCATCTCCGCCTGGGCAGAAATTGGTTGCTGCGGTCACCGTTCCTTCGTTTTTTAGGACCTGAGCGACACAACAGAGATATTTGTACGTTTTGTAAATACTTGACTTCTATTTAGTGGTGTGCACGAGGTGGGTTGTAAAATAGACATACAAAAGAAAATAGAAAAAGAAAAAAAAAAAAAAAAAAACAAACGCCTGTGGGCACTGCCCTGCGTCTCTGCCCCTATACCACGAAGGTGCGCTTTAAAATGCCTCTGCACGCCAGTGTTGGACTGACCTGAACAATAAAAGAAGAGAAGAGGCACAGACTGAAATCAGTCTGCATGCCTTTATGCAACTTTCCCTTACTTCACATTGAGAAACCAGGGAGAGTAGAAGTAGCATTGTGTTTGCAGAGTTTGTAAAGGGAGGGGTGCCAGTTCCTGTTTCTTACGTCACACACTCACAAGAGTTTGTATGGTCATCTTTCTCATTGCCTATAATCTTTTCCACCCAGACTCCCTCTCTCTTTAATAATAGTCCTAATCTTATCTTTCTGCTCTGCTCCACTCCTTTTTCCTTCCCTCTATCCACCATTTAAGATCCCACTCATTCATTCTCTTCCCTCACTATCTTCTAAACTTCTCCGCTTCCCTCGCTCTAAACTCTGCGTGATAATTTTTTTCCACTGGAACATACCACAGGATGAAAAAAAAAAAGAAGGAAAAAACAGGGTGGTTGGCCTTAGCAACTGGAACAGACCCACAAGGTTACGTACTGAGTCATCGGGCAAGCCCAGATAGATTGTCTGCTTCAAGAAGGCTTGTATCAAAGACATGGTTGGACTGCTGGAGTCGGTCTGTAGGGGGAGAGAGCAGCAGAAGAGAACTGTCAGCACTGATGTGATACAAAGAGGAGTAGAGTGGAGGAGCTAAAGCTAAAATAAATGAGCACACTGTGGATGTTATTCAAAGAAGAAATGATCACTCTTTTATTGAGAGTAAAGTTCTCATTTATGAAACAAGTTAGCAGAAGAAAGAATATTTCTCCTTCATCCACTCCTAGAGAGCAAAAACTCTGCATCTTTACTGTAGATTTGTATTTGGTGGTTTTCCATAATGGCAAGTATGTGGAGACTTCCTGGCCACACCCACGTTCAACTCTGAGTCGGATACGCAGTTTATTGTAGGCTAGAGGATAGAGCCAGGCTCCTCTGATGTGTTAATATTGATACTGAGTGAAAACTCTGCTGCATAATTAAACCACCTCAACTCCTCAGTGCCAAATGTGTAAATCCAAGACAAGTATCGCTGCTTTTCCCCCCCCAGCCACACCCTCCTGGGTTGCATCACTAAGCTGAGGGAGAGAAAACTTAGAGCCATCACATCTCGCACCTGATTTCACCGAACGCTCACACTAACAGCTGGACAACGGACTTTAGATTTAGGCGACTTACCGCGTGGCCTTGTAGGGAAGAAGTGAGTCTGACTGAGATTCCAGGAGTGCGGTCGCGACAGAGAGAGCGTATTTATACCCATAATAAACCCCACCTAGTAACCAGCCCACACTCCCCTTACACAGCTGCCATTGGATTGAACCGCTGCTTGCCACAGCAGAAGCGCAACGGATCTCTGTCCACAACGCAACGTCGTGCGTAAGACCTCGTAACAGTTGCTCCAGCGGGCTTGCAACAGGCTTTCAACAGGCATGCTGCCTATTGGCACACATGCTGACCAAGTGCCAGGTAGTGATCTTTCATCAAAATGGGGATTACGTGTAAAATCACTAATATATACACCTAGAGTACGTCTTGTACTTTGGGAGCAGTGTTATGATGACTCACTTTATTGTACTTACATATTTTTGTATTTCTTGTGGGGTTTTTCTGCAGTATTCCTTAGAAATTGATTTATTCTAATATTTATTTTCGGTCGCTGTTCTTATCTATTCTATTATCTTTACGTTTCTTAAGCTTTATATTTTAAAGATGGACTGTGATTTTGTTGTTCCCTCAACACTTAGACATTTCAATATTATATTTAAAAGTTTATATAGTAAAATGATCGTGTCTTTTAATTAATATAGGCTCCCCTGCACGTGATTATCGATCATTCCGCTAACTAACCACTTTTAGCATAATTAAAGTATTGCTCCATCACTTGGTATCTGTGGCCTCTATGCTTCTGTGCATGTGTTTGTTGGAAGCCCAGTGTAAATAAACCAAGACTTGAATTTCAGTGATGTTTAAGGCTCTGTGGACACATACGCAGGTTTCTTCCTCTGTTCCACACAGGTAATGTATTCACTGCCGGGATCCAGTTGTGTCCACAGCAAAAGAAAAAGTTTGATGTTACTGCTGTTTCATTTGCCAGTAGACAGAATGATGTCTATCTCTCTTTTGCTGTTATCTCTCCTCTTGCAAAAATGTTATCAGGAGGTTAAGTTCAACAAAACCTCATCAAATGAATCCACGATTCATTGTGTATCTATCTATGGAACCTCTGATCAGTATGTTCCTGTATACCTCAGCATTATGGTACCTGTAGGCCCAACTGAATAAGGACCACCTCAACATCCCCCAAAAGAGTCCACCTTTGGTGCGATGTGGTAATGAGTTTTTTTAAGGTGTGGCATGTTGTCACGACAAGACATCTAGGGCCAGGGTAAAGACACATTTGGCTGATCATGGCATTATTTTAACACATTCATCGCACTGTAAGTAGCTGTCTAAACAATCAAGACTTCATAGGCCCTGGGTAAAGTCCATCAAAACTTTCTGCACTGAAAGGCAATTTGTCTCTGTTGTGAATAGTGCAGATGTGTTTAATGGCTCTATTTTTTTTAATTGTTGAAGTTGTAGTATTTAACAAAGTGACATTATACAAACACAGTGGAATATAGTCAGGGCAGGGTTTGGATTGTGAAAAAGGAAGGCGGAGGCAAAGCTGCATTTTCATTAAAGTGGCATCATGGGTGGATATATTGTCAAGCAAGGTGATGCTTAAGATGCGGTCCCAATGTTCCAAATGAGTATCTTGTTCGAAAATAGAAAGGACATCCTCATAGAAGGGCTTTGCCAAGAACAACAGGGAAAGAGAGTGCAATACCTTTACCACCATGAAATTTTTTTTTTTTTCCATCAATTATTTCTATAGGAGGTACAGTTTACGGACACAGCACTGTAGCAAATATGTCCTTTCATTAAACCAGATCATCTCCATGCAGCAATCCTGCATGGAGATAATTTCCTAATACTCGTCAGTGCAGTTCACCTGGGTGTAGGTGACATATTCCAGGCTCATTCCCTTCACCCAAATAGTTGAGGAAAATGCGAGGTAAACAAACAGAAACAGGACAGACTGATTTGAAATGAGTGTGTGTAGTATGAAGTATATGCGTGTGCCTGTGTGTACGAGACAGCATCTAGTTACAATCTCTATCTTACACACGGGAAACCTGAGGACTGTTTGGGGCATCTTTTTACCAGCGGGCTCTGTGGGGTTTAAGCCAGTACCTGGTGAAACTCCATCTCTGCAGGTTTAATATTTAAAGGCTGTTGAGAGTTTGGTTCCCCTTAGAGATCAGGATCGATGTGTCCTTGCGCTCCTGGTCAGCATAGCAGCACCCTAACTGCATTGAATCACACCGAAGGGATCTGATCTGCTCTGAGACCAGGTAGTTTTCTGATTAATTCATACGTATATTTTGGATTTTATATGTCAGTTACATGGCAGTAAAGCTCAATTTTCAGTAAATTCAAATCACTTTATTTAGCAAAAGAACTGCCAAGTGAGATGTAAGATTTGTTCTCATTTAGCACTGTGAAAACAGGGAAACTAAAAAAAAAGCGCACAAATTAGACTTTGGGATTTTCACTTTTTCCTCTCGTCAAGCTAGTAGTTTATAGTAGCTTGGAGAGGCCGGATTACTGAGTGAATCTGCTGGGTGAACTTTTTGAAAATAGTTTAAGGGTTGAACGAGAGTTCATAATGTAGATTAAAATATTTTTGGAATTTTCAATTGCATATAAATTGGAAATTTTCACCTATCAGTGATCTCTATGGCTTCGAAACAATATTAACTATCTTTTCTCTGCAGATTTTGGACAGATCCCCAGGGCAAACAAAGAAAAGTAGTGGCAGTCAAAACACACTTGTGCACACAATGTATGTGAACTCTTCTGGAGCTGAGAATGGATCCTATTCACTGACCTTCCTGGGAAAGAAAGTAGGGAGACATCAGTCTGTGGCTCCTGCAGGCAAGCAACGTGAGTTTAAAACACCAACAACTAGTAGACACCCACACATTAGCAATGGATTGTCTTCATCTTTAGGGTGGTAATGACATCCTTGTGCTCATTTCAGTATCAGATATCAGATTATATCTTGTAGACAAAGCTGCTCTGAGTGATAAATGTGTTAAAGGCAGTCAGGTGAAGTTAGACGAGGCTTAAATGTTTCAGCTGCTTGGCTGCCTCCGTTGTGAAGCAGTGGAGCAGTCGGTGTATCAGAACAAATATACCGCAACGTTCCTGGCAGGGTCTGGTATGAGATCTGGGTATGATGACCAGCCAGGACCAGATTTAAATACACCCACACATGCAAACACACATACTAATAGACAAGTATATGCACGCTTATCTTAAACGAAAGTAGAATTGCAGATATGTTTTGTGTTCACGTAGCCTGCATGCAGAGGTCTTTGGGTTCCTATCATGCTTGCATTAGGTCACTGTAAGCTCCATCCTTTTCCATCTAGATGGTTTTGTTACCTGAAAGTGATCTGTTCTCCTGCCACCTCACATCCATCCATATGCTGTGTATTCCACACATCAATAGTTGCCTTTTTATTTGGAATCCATGAGTAAAGATTATACCCTGTTCCTCATTTCTATGTCTGCCTGGACACCAAAATTTCCTTTTTCACGTCCTGTACATCATCTGAAAGTCAATTTTTCTTCTCAGGCGCTTGGGAAACAACTAACAGGTCTACCTGCGCGGAGGACCCTCTGGTGCCCTCGCGGCCCGGCCGGGTCCCAGTGGCAGCACAGGTGCTGGAGGATTTACCAGGCAGCGTACCAGAGCTGAGGGATGACAGGCCATGTCCAATAAATCGCAACACAGAGTTTGACCAGTATGAGGACAACACAGCAGGTAGGACCAGTATAATCCTTACGCACACATTCATGCAATCACTGAGGCATAAACTGTAGCTTGCATTATCTCTTTCATAAGGTAAATTAGCCAGCGATTACAATCTTTTATCTGCTCACTTTTATTCCCTTACTCAACTCCAAACAAAACATGCTTACACTGTTATAAGTTTCAATTCTGCTCTGTTTTGATCCTTCGGGTTTACCCTCTGTCTGCTTTCAAGCTCATGCAGCAGACAACCTGAGTGTTTTTTATCCTACCAACTTTTCTCTGTAATTCCTGACGTTATTTCTGTTTCTCTACTAAAAGGTGTTTCTGGGAGGAAAATAACAGCGTGACGGCACGCCCGCATTCCTGTATGAGCAAACAAAGAGTGGAGAGGTTAGGATGGGAACGTATGAGACAGAGCGGGGATGTGTCAGTATTTTAGACAAACTTGGCCACAGTGACAAAAAAATAAACAGGGACTAACGATTACTACCTTCCCAATGCATATAACCACATAAATAACTGAATTACTGACATTATGTACATTTTGAGTGTATTTTCAAAAATAAACATGTAAATAGACCTTAAACTGCCTGCTAATCACGCATCACAATGGTGAAGATGTGAAAACTGTTTTAAATCTGATAAATAAAAAGTTAACTGTTTTACTGAAGTTTGTGCTTTATTTTTTGACGTGCCTGCATCGTTGTCAGACATTTTTGAAGTGCAATAAAATGATGATAAAACACATTATGAATAAACACATTGTACAACTTTAGTTTCTCATATGAAAAACTGTGAAGGTGACAAGTTGGACGGATTTACTTTCACTATATCCAGTTGTATGATTGTTTTGATTGCTTCAGAGAATTACAAGCAAAATTCTGCCCTGACACACACACTCAATCACCCACATAAACAGACACACACACAGATGAAGGAGTGATTTATGAGCTCCAGCAGCCAATGAAACTATTTCATGAATTTGACATGAATATCATTACTTATCTCCAGTCTAATGATAATTTGTGGATTGCTGGAATACCTTTGTGTGTCTCAGGGGATTTTTCTTGTGTTACAAGGCTTGCTCTTACCCTCGCTCTTCTCTTCTTCTTTCCTTTGGCTATTACTCCACTCCCCAAGCTGATTCCAACTGTCCACCAACATTTGCTTCATTGTTCAAGCTGTTGTTCTACACAAATCTCTCTAGACGAAGAGGTGGGCTGTGTTCAGGTGCTGGATTGGCGTAGATCAAAGGAAATACTCATCACTGTGTCTGCAGCATTATACTGTTGTAGTTGGTGGAGGTGGAGTTAGTTTTATCTACTTTACATTTAAGTAGTAGTCCAGTGGTTCCCAAACTGGGGGCTGACCTTCTAAAGGTCGCAAGATAAATCTGAAGGGTCGTAATATCATCAACGGGACAGGAATGAAAAAAAAAAAAAAAAACAACGGATAATTTTACCCTTCTGGGCCTCCAACAGTTAAGATCTGACACGTAGTGAAGTAAAATTATAAGGTAGTTGAAACATTCATGTAAAGTATAAGTAGCTCAAAACTGTACTTAAGTACAGTACTTGAGTAAATGCACTTCGTTACTTTCCACCTCTGCTGTGTAGAGAATGGGCTGATGACGGGGTATGGAGGTGGAAAAGATATTGACGGTATATATAAGCTGTGGCGGTTGAGGTTACAGAAATAAAGCTTTCTACTCACTATCACCGTCGTGGTCTTGAACTGAATGGTGATTTACGGCATGTTTTTTCTGCAGGCTCTTCAGAATCTCAGCTGTCAGATAACAGTTTGGTGGATCAGGCAATAGAAGCTGAGCGATCACAAGACGTCAAGATCTACATCCCCTACGAGTCAGCTGAACTCTGCATCTCTCAGGTAAAATAATGAGCGTCATCGGCGGGAGAGCAGCACACAATAAACACTGTGTCTCATGCAGCAATGTATTTATATTCAGAATGGAATCAGTTTCATACCTTTAGACAAGAATACTGAAAAACATATGAATCTGAACTCACCCAAAGTTGTAGACCAACATGGTGAGAGCAGATAAAATAACCTTTACTTCATCTCATGAAACAGTGAATATTAGTTAAATGTGTGACTTGGAGCTCTGTCCAGTTGTTCAGTGAGATGGCATGCAGGCACACAATGAATACACTGTCGACACAGGGTTGTGTTCTTGCTCAAACTCACATGGTTACCCCGATGCTGCTGCTGTGGCCCTGGAAGGCACTTGGTGCCTGTGTATGTGAGGTCTATGTGTTTGCATACACTCCAAAACAGATAGAAGAGAACTTCATGATCACAGCACAAGAGAACTGGGTGAGGAAGTGTGTGTGTGTGTGTGTGTGTGTGTGTGTGTGTGTGTGTGTGTGTGTGTGTGTGTGTGTGTGTGTGTGTGTGTGTGTGTGTGTGTGTGTGTGTGTGTGTGTGTGTGTGTGTGTGTGTGTGTGCACTAAAATGTAACAGTAATGCAGATGATGGTGTGTTATCAGGAATTGACAATGCAGAAGATCGGATCTCATTACCAGAACAAGTTAAACACCCTGCAGAGATTCCAGGACCTCTGCCAGGAGAAGGTGGAGACGAAGAACGCTGACGCTGAAAAACCAACTTCCTGTCCTTTTTTCTCCCTTATTATCTAAATATCTGGCTTATTCCCCTGCAACTCCTGGTGCTCCCTTGTGGTAAGCTTTTTTCTTTCTGGTCTTAAAGTTCAACAATACAGTCAAATTCTCAGAACCGTACTTCAAACTGTAGAATGAATTCATCAGTCATGCTTGTGCAGACTTTATAGTCAGTATAGGTGACATATCAAACAGTCATTAATGTATTTCTCTCCTAGCCTGGCCCTGTCTCTTGCAGGCCTTGACTGCACACATCGAGCAGCTGCTGGAGGAGCAGAGAGCTGAGAGGAGGAGTAAAGAGGAGGCAATGCAGTGGCACAGAGAAAAGGTTAAACTTAACAAACTCTTATGTCTTCCTCTGTTCTGAAGAACCCTCTTGTGGCCATATTTCAAAGTAAACCTTTTAAATTTTCATTACATAATTATCAGACTAATTTTGCCTCTCTCTTTCTTTTAGAGCAAAATGCTGGAATTGTTCTCCAACAGGCTGGACGTCCTACACGGCCCCAGGCCTCCAGTGAGTCTGCGTGCATGCATTCACGTGCATGTGTACCCATTATATATTACCCCTTTAATAATGCTCACTGACACTGAACAGCACTACAGGAGCTGCACATGAACCGACAGGAAGTAGGGAAAGTCCAAGAAATGTTGATGGTATCATCACAGGAGCTGCAGGAAGCTGCAGATGAAGGTAACGGATCAGAGAACAAAGGACAACAACAGACTGTGGTGGGTTGGAATTAGTTACCATGATAGTCTGCAGCTCATATCTCAGAGCATGATCTAAGAATATATATATATGAACTAACGTATTTGGATGATAGCCAACATTAGCACATAAGAACAAACCCATCTCCATGGACTAATATCTGGTGTTACATGACAAAATATATTTTTGTGTGTTCTGCTGTGCTTCTCTCTGCAGGATTGCAGTGAGTCAGATATGCCACTGGAGGGGGCTAAAAATCGTCTGGAGGAGCTGAAGGAGAGTTTGTAGCAGAGGGAGAGAGAGATCACTGAGCTGCTGGAGGCGGAGAGGAGCCCTGTCCCTGCTGCCCCTCAACCACCCTGCAGTGTGTTGCTTCCCACTGTCATACAGAAGTTGCTGTTCAACTATTAAACTATGTGTAAACTGTTAACTGCCTGGGTATCGAATGTCTTTAGATATGGCATTCTCTGTTTTGCTGTAGTAAATACCTCATTCTGTTTTCTTAGACATCACCCTGATTTTATGACTTTCTTGTACTGATACCATAAGTCTGCTTTGTTTTGTTTTCTAGGCTCATGCAATCTGCAGTGCAGTGCCTGAGACCAGAGCTCTTTTGGACCAGATGATTGAGGACAATCAGGTTGCTATGGTTGAAGCCAGAGACGGACTGGACCGTCTACAAACGATTAAAGATGACAGTAATGGCAGAGAGGACAAGACCACTGACCAAAAGCGGTTAGATATCATGGAAACAGTTACCAGATATATTCAATATGTGGCTTCTTATTGGTTGGAATAGACACGGCCAGTCTCAGTACAAAAGTGGCAGGTTAATTTGAGCCAACTTTTATATTTTCTTCATTCATTTTATTGTCTAGAATATAATAATAATGAAAAAGATTTTTTTTTTCCATGTTTCAGGTCATAAGAATATGAGTCAAGTTTGTCCTCAGTACAAGAAACAGTGAGGGAGTATGAGGTCTCTCAAATGGCTTTAGACTGTATCAAAACTGGATAAAGCCGTGTAAAAAATGGTAAATAAATATCTTAAATCCCCTGAGTATGTTGCTTTCTACCTATTATACATTAATGTCAAACGAATAACTACATTCACTTTGCATGCATCCAGCAGTCATGTTAAACATGGTGTGCATCTTTACATTAGCCTTGCAACAACTGTATGTTTCTGCATTAGTATGGTTCACTGAGTGTAAGGTACATCACTTATATCAGTAGTTTTCATTTGTTATTTTATTTTATTTTTTTGCCTCAGATTGTGGTGCAGTCTAAGAGCTGGAGGACATCTGAGGATGAGGGAAAATCCAAAGCACAGAGGGAGTGAAGAGTGTCAGTCAGCAGATTCTCTTGCTGCAGGATCAGGTTGGTGTTGTATCATACAAGTCAGTGTCTCAGTTCAAATCTGGCCTCAGGGGTAAAACACTGATGATAATTTCCCAGTATATTAAAAAACAAACTTGTGTACCAGAGGACGTGGGCCTTCCTTTTCTGTTTTTCTGTCTGAATTTGATGATTTCAGTTCCAACTGAACCGTTACAAGTGTCGACTTAGGATTTGACGTAAATTACATGGGCTGATGAAGCATCATACATATTATGCCTGCTATTGTAATATAACAGGTCATACACTGGATTCATTATTGACTGTTAATCAACACCTTGAGTACATTGTAGCAAATCAATCGACTTTTCTATAGGTTTTTAAGTTTCCAGATTACTAAGTAATTTTAGTAAGCCTTTTAGTGTCACACCCATGTGTTATCATGCTCTTCTCTCAAGCTAAAGCAAATTAAAGAAGAGAAAAAGTAAATAATTGAAAACTACACTTCAGAAAGAACAATGAGGAAGAAATACTACAATATGGTTGAAGATATGAGAGGTACACATTAGCCAGCATTAAATTTTTATGCTTGAAATTAAACAGCAAAAAGTGAGGCTTGCTCAGTTTAATTCTCACTTTTTTTGAGGTTATTAAGGCTTCATGTCTAATGTTTTTTTTCCTTAGATAAGATCTGTGTGTTTTGTCGGATTCAACCAGTGAGCCCAACCGAGGATGCTCAGGGTGGGGCCATCGATTACTCTGTCACCATGGAAATCCCTTGTGGGTAGACGGAGTTGCAGTTTGACAAGGTGTTCAGCAACAAATGTGTTCTTTTGATCCAACTTAAATTTATTTGAAAAGTAGTTTCCGATAATTTATAGTACCAATTTGTGCTAATTAAAACGGAGTAAAGGTACAGTTACTTAAATAATGTCATGTAGCAGATTGATGGAGGCCCACAGAGATGCCTGTAATCCAAGGATCTACAAATGTTTAAATACTGTCAGCTCAGTAGTTCAGAAAATATTTTCACCACACACTGATCCAGTCAGCTATGGATGGCTACGATATCTGTATCTTTGTGTAGGGCCAGACGGCTCAGGGAAGACTTTCACCATGGTGGGGGACAAGAAACAGAAGAACCCCAGGATATAATAATGCCATATTTGATATCCTACAGGAGAACAGTATCAAATTCAACTTCAAGGTAACAGGCAGTCTATCACCAATGTAAATAGAGCTCACTGGGAGCAAAGATCTTAGATGTTACATGAATTATGAGAACCGCAAATTATCTCTTTCCTTTTGTCTCCCATCCCTTTCTCCCTCGCTGTCCCTGCCATCCCCCTGCTCCCCCTCCTCCCTGTGTTTCTTCATCCTTTTACCTCAGGTTTTGTCCTATATGCTGGAGCTGTACAACGACAGGCTGCAGGACCTCTTTGTGAGCCTGGCTGGTGAGGCCCATGCACAGTCCCAGTCCCATGGCCAGGCCAGGCGGGTGGAGATCAAGAGGAACAGAAAGGGGGTTGTGTTCGCCCAAGGAGCAGAGACAAAGGATGCTTCCAGTGCCCAGGAGCTCTACGATCTGTTCCAGCAAGCCAGTGCCAACTGACACATCTCTGCCACCAGTGAGTTCTCTGTACCGTGCCATGCCACCCAGTTCAAACAGGGCCCTGCTAAATGGTTTGGATTAATCGTGTTAGTTACAGTCAGTGTGAGGGGTACATCAGCTCGGTACATCATTACTGGACTGGACGGTGAGTGGCAGAGCAGCCAAAATGTGAATCAGCAACATTGTTTTATAGATGCACACAGGTCATCAGAGTCCATAGAGGACACACCTAATATTTTAGTAATCAGGAGCTGGAGCCACTAGGAACTACAAAATTACTGATATCAATCACAAATACAGTCTATTGACAGTGGATACTGACCAAGTTGTAAAAAGGTGACACACTTAGAAGTACTCTGGAAGGAAGGATGGTACAAAAAAGACAACGAATAATAGTGTTATCACATGTTTATTTGTTTTTATTGGTATTTATGCTATTTTTTCTCCTTAATCATAAACAACTTGTTTAGAGCAGAATGATTATATGATGAATTGATATGTCGATCATTTGAAATATAATCTGCAACAATTTCTTTTAGTGTATGTTGCCCAAGAGATGAATGTGGAGAGTTCCGGCTCCAATCTCATTGTTGGCATCATAGTGGAGAGCAGGAATCTGAGCAATGGGAGCATGAGCACTAGTAAGTTGAGCCTTGTGGACCTGGCAGGCAGTGAGAGAGCAGCCAAGACTGGCGCCAAGGAACACCAGCGACGGTTTGATCATATATCATGTCCTGACTTGCGCATCAAGTGAGTGTAAAGCATTCTCTAAATTCTCCTCTCCTCCGCAGGAGGCTAACTCCATTAACAAGTCTCTGAGTGCCCTTAATTGATTTCCGCCTTGTCTGCTGAATTCCCCCATGTACCTTACAGGAATAGCAAGCTGACACAGGTAAACATATGAAGCAGTAAACTTTGATGATCCAATCTGATACAGTTTTGAATTAATTCAAACTTTGTTGGCTTCACATACAAATTATAAATATTGCAGAAATGAACATTACGTTGCTCATGATTTCTTAGGTGTGGTCTTGGACTGTGATGGAGAAATGCAGGTCACCCAAAAACGACCTGTGCTTTTTCATCAATCGTCCATGCAGGACTCTCTGGGTGGCATTGCCCAAACCCTCATGATTGTCAACATTTCTCCTTCAGAATGCAACCTTGATGAGACTCTCACATCTCTCATGTTAGAAGAGAGAGAGAGAGAGAAAGAGAGAGATTCATTGTTTGATTTATTTGAATGCTAACAAACTCTTAACTAACACATGAACTTCCTGAACCTTCCCGTTACGCAACAAGAGTGAAAGCCATAACCAACAATGCTCAGAGAAATGGGGAAAGCAAAGAGATTGCCCAACTGAAAGAGGTATATGTCACTATAATCTGTTACAGTCAGAAGTGTCAAAACATAAATCTATATTGAGAGTAAAACTAAAAGAATTTGATTGCCACATTGAAACAGACACACTTATTTTATTTCTGTTTTCTATTTCCATTTTTTTCTGATAGATGAGGTCAGGACAGACAGTTGAAGAGGAGGATGTGCTATATTGCACATTCTGCACAATAGTGCGGTAAAGTGGTGAAATGGGATCATTGGGACCATTTCTCGTATTTTGTATGCATTGTTGAAGCCACAAATGCCTATGAATAAGCATATCTTTAAAGTCCTTTAAATATTTGATTTTGTAACATGGAGGGATGGGTGACATCACTATAGGGGCACTGACAGTGGCATTCAGGGGATTGCGTGCACTTTGTTAATGGGTGCTGCCTGCCTGGGTCTATAGAATGAGGCCCCCGCAATTTGGGGCCCCATGTGTAACTGAATAGGCAAAAAGGAAGTCAGTTGGTCATTCAGTTTCCACTTCTATTGTAAGTAGTAAAAAGCAACAAGTTTGTAGCCCATTAGAGCCTGAGAGGTTAAGTCTCCAGTTTCTCTATACTGTTGTCGGGTGAGATCTCATGGCTGGGAATGGATGCTCTCAAAACACGCAAAGGCCCTGTTATGTTGTTGTTTTCTTTTTTCTGATGAGCAGGGGGTTCACTAAAATTAGAGCTGATGAGAGAAGCTAAAGACAACTGTTTGAAGGGCACTGCTCAGAAAGTGCCAAAGTTTGCAGGGGAAATTTATGGATTTTGTTATTTGTAGACATTAATATTTCAGAAAAAGTAAGCCTGCAAGGTTTTATTTCACCTTAAATGTATATATGCTACTGTTTCATATCAACATCCATGTGATGAAGGCAATTATTTAATTGAGGAGTCCTGGGGCTGTTTATTGGCGTGTTTTTGTTACACTGCAGGCCTTGGCTCACACTAAAACAGTCACAGCGGAGTCAAGGCTTCAAAATTGTTTGAGGCAGGATAGCATTTCAGCACTGATGGGGGATAAAAGTTTCTATAAGTAGGCTGTCTTTTGTCTGCATTTGAGCCTAATCTTAATTGTTCAGCATTTTTAATCTATACCGCGGGCCCTACAAGTGCTTCTCTTTGTCACGCCACATTAGAGCCATGATTCCTAGCTTTGCGTGCTGTGTTTTATTGGCTGCTTTAGACCAGAGGCCGCTCAGCACATGTTCACTGTGATTTGTTATTCTTTAATGACGGCCATAGTTTAATTCATACTGTGAGCTCTGTGGACCAGAACAAAGTGAGGGACAAAGACACAGAATGCTACAGAGAGCACATGGAGAGGGAACAGGGTTGATGAGGGGCTGAGGTCTCATCCTCTGGGTGTGTTTTTTTCACCATCAACACAAACCAGTTCACTGTAAATGGTTTGCATGCATGACCACCCACAGGCAAAATTGCAAATGATGCCTTAATACAGTTAATGACCACAAGCTTGCTGTCACCACATGACTTCTGTCAGTATATGCTAGGCTTTTGAGGACAATCTGAGAGTTACTATACTTCTACAATAAGAAGATGTAAATGGCAGAGTTACTGTATCTTGGAAATAGAAACATTACTAGTACAACACAGAAATTAAGCATTTCCTTTTTTATTTTAAAATTACATGCTTCCCCACAAATATTATGATATGCATCATAAGAAGTGACTACTTCTAACACACATTATAGGCTATAAGTGCCATTTATTTCACCCTTTTCCTCATTTCATCTACTTTGAAGATGTTATTAAAAAAAAGTTAGGTTTGCTGACATTATCAACTATGATGAGAGCGCAGTGCTCTGAGATTTAGTGCTCTGAGTTAATCTTTTCAAGAGGTAATTCAAAATGTTTGCAGTTATAAATAATGAAAATAAAAGTGAATACCTGAATACCTATGACAGTTATTATACCACACAACAAATACCACGTCCTTTCAAGGAATGTGTGTTTAAATATATATACTTTACCTAAGTTAATATTAATTTAATTACTTTAATATTGCTTTAACCAACTTGACCAAAGTTACCACTAAACCAGTATTCTCTGAAATGGCGTAAACACAAAAATAATAACTGATATTCCCCACAAATCACTTGATTTGTCGAAACTTAGGCACCAAAAATCTTTAAAGGGCCCCTTCAGACAGGTTTTAAGACATAAAGAAAATATTTGATTTGGAAAATAGCTTGTGTCTGACAAAGTGTTTCAACAAAAAAGTTCAATTACCAAGTTAAAAATTCTTGAAATGACATCTTCTCCTTCTCCCTCACAGAAACACCCAGAAAATGAATATGCAAATATTGTTCTTCAGCATAAGAATGTGAAAACAGCCATTGTCAAACTCTGCACATACAATGAAGGTCAAACATCCAACTAGAGTAACAACAAGCAAAACACATTTCCGAGTGGAGGAGGGCCTTTAAATTTTACACTCTTTCATGCTATTCCTGGGCATTCCAGAGGTTAGTGAAGACAGCTGTGACCAGAGGGTTGCCAGTTTGAATCCTTGGGACAGACTTTACTGACTATTGTTCAAGTGTAAGAACTCACTGGTCATTTTAGAAGGCTGTGTCTGTAAGATGCAGTTTACAGGTAGGACTCTGCTGGAAAAGAACATGATCACTCAGTAGACTTCACTGTATAGATATAAGTGTTAAACAGTGAATACTGTCATGAACACAACTTTCAAACTCTCCATTTCAGGATGAAGTTCCCATAAGTAATTCTGCCCGACTCCCTTTTTGTTCAAACACATACTGCCATCCTTCTTCACACTTAGCTTATGAAAATAGAACTGCCCGATTTCACACCCCGCTGTCCTCTTTACCTCGTCAAAGATGTCTGGGACTGTACCTAATCTGATTGTGTGGGAGGTCACAGTACTGATGGGAGAGGAGGAGGAGGTTCAAAATGTCTTACATACTTTTGCGTCATTCCTCGGAGAGCCACTGGGGGAGACTGCGGAGATGGGAGCAGATGACTTCGCTCGGCAGTGTTTGCCTTGAAGCTACAGTAAAAAGAGGAGGAGGAGCCAGGGAAGGGGGATAAAGACAGGAAGAAGATGAGGATGTGATGGGGACGAGAAGATGAAAGAGAATCTAACAGATGAGGAGGAGATAGGAGAAAAGTTGAAGCGAGGAGGGGGACAAGAGGGCCAACGAGAGTGAGGATGAACCCTGCATGAACACAGTTTGAGGCCTGAGGCGCCGATCACCAATCTGAAACACCGTCTCTCTCTCCCTCCCTCAGTGTTTAACTGTAACTAATAACTTAAGATAAAGACTTTTAATGAGGGGGCTGGTTTCAAGCTAGTTTCATTTTTAATGTGGTGGGACACGAAAGCGGAGGGACTCTACCCTTTCAAAGAACAGGCACAGAAGCACTTAGAATGACCCTCACTCAGCAAATAAAGTGTTCAATACAAAGATGAAGTTAGTTCATATTCGGTGCTATTTCTAGCTATTTTTCAATATTTTAGAAACACATTTATACATACTGCATAATTCCCTTTTGTTGTTCATGTGTGTGTTCATGGTTTTGACCACATTTGCCAAAACAAAAACTCAAGTCTATGAAAAAGGTCTAATGAGAGGTACTGTATCGCTGGGGTGTTATGAATGTTAGCCAAAAACGGTGGCTAATAAAAATAATAATTATTTGTGTTTTGATATTTCAAAACATCCACACAGATCATCATTTGGGTTTTTGAGGGTCTAAAACCTCGAGGAGATTGTAATCCTGTATGGACGTGGTTTCATAGTCAGACCAAAATCAGTGCTGAGATCCAGCTCCTGCCCTGGAACAGTTTCAATCCGCAGTCCGTGGAGCAGCGTGGTGAGAAAGACAAACATCTCCAAGCGTGCAAATCCGTCACCAAGACAGCGTCTCTTCCCCATGCCAAAGATGAGAACCTTTTCCGTCAGCTCCTTGTTGAGGAGTCCTGATGGACCCAGGAAGCGTTCAGGGCGAAATGTGTCCGGGTCACCCCAAAGATCACTAGGACAGAGTGAGAAAGATGAAAATCAATAAACCAATAAAACAGAATTTTACATTACTATCAACTGAAAAGATAATGTTAAAAGAGACTGGCATACATTATTTCACTCTTTACTGATACAGTAGCATGTCTTATGAAAGTCAAATTCAAAGTCATTATTAAGTGATGACTGCTTGTGGCTACTCACGTATCATGATTGACTTGATACTGGTTAATGAAGACACATGTGTCTTTAGGAATGAAATATCCATTCAGGGTGAGATTTGTTGTAGTGCTTAAAGAGAGGAAAGGAGAGGAAAGCATTATTAACACTACAGACAACCTCAAATTTACTGTGCACAAAACATTTGTCTTACCAGTGAGGTATGGTGAAAGGGACGTAGGAAGCATGACGAAACACTTCATATATGAACGCCTCCGTGAAAGGCATCTTGGGCTTATCTGAAAACATGGGCAGTCTGGCTGTGCCAATGTGGTTATCTACAAAAGAAAAAAAAACACCAAAATCCATCAGAAATTTATGGAAAACTGGTGAGTTTCATAGTTCCAAAAATCAGTTGTCACAACTTGTAGAACTAGATATTTTTCTTTGACTGAATAGATATTTAGAAATAGATTATTATTCTGAGCACTGTGCAAATCTTGAAAAGAGGTGCCCCTGAAACATAATCTGCATCTCAGTTTCTTTGGGCAGGAGAATGTTACCTCAAAATGTACCTCAAGTCCAGGCTGACCTCCCAAAACCTCCCCAAATGTGATGTCTCAAATGTTTGTCCTCACTGAGACCAAAACAGCAGGTGCATTCAGGTGCTCCTCTTCAACTCGTAAAGTCACCAGGAAGTTCACCCAAATGGGTGACAATGAAGTGGTCAAGAGCAGTGTTAAACTAGGGCTTCATGGACCATGATGGCTGATAACGTTTATGAAACTATGAGGACCTGTGAGTAACTTGTACAGGCTGTTCACAATAACGAACACAGATATATTTCCGCCCTTTAGGAGTTGGTGCAGGGTGTTGCAATACAAACTAGATACAATACAGGGGTGATAGCTCCTCAGCTGGGATGCAAGTTAAGTCAGGGTTTGGCCAGTAGAGCCCAACAAGTTGGGGTCTGCAATGATATCAAATCACTCTACAGCTAATTAGTGGGTTTCTAAAATAACTGCATGATGATTAGTTTTCATTCAGACTTGGTTACATAAGGTATGCTCATCTTTCAAATGAATAAAAAATTCTCTCACTTGTTCACCAATAAGGTTTCTAGTAAAGTGGTGAACCTGCTGTAAACAATAGATAAAAGTTTCTTAGTCAATAAATTGTGTTTATTTAAATTTAGTTCAATTGATGAGAATGTGAAGAATGTTAAACTTTGTGTTCAATGCCTTGCGTGTTACCGCCTTTGTGTCAGTCTGGAACAACTCTCTAACCTTTTTGTCTTTCTCTGGCTGTTTGTGCCTCCCTCTCTCATTCTGACTCATCCAGTCTTCTCTTAGTGTCAGTCTCTCTCTCTCTCTCTCTCTCTATCTCTCTCTCTCTGTGAAAATGCAACGTGCCTCAGAACAGACAGCACCAGTTCTGTCAGCCCACATCAAAAGTAGCTCTGGCATCAGCAAATTGGACTGATCTTTTGTGAGTTTCTCTCGTGGCTGTCAGATTCTGTCTGTTCGGGAAGAGCACTCGGGTTGGCCATTGTTGGGTCTTTATTATGTTGATTTTGCCTGAAATTTTGATACTTCCTAACGGACATCAAATATGCCTGGCTACTCCTGTGATGCTAATAAATATTTTACAAAGAGATGCATTTTCACCTGTTTATGTCCTAAAAAACATCTTTTAACTTTATGAATCCTTTGTGGTGCATATTTTATCAGATAAGAGCTAAATTTGGTATTGGTCTCTGTGTCTACTTCATATCTCCAATATTAAGACCTACTGTATGTGAAGCAACACTTTCTTCTCTAAAGTTAGTAGTTTTGCGGTATCAATAATAAACGACCCGCCGCAATCTTTTCTCATTAGCGATGTGTAAATCATTAATGAGCAATCTTCTATTTCTTCTATGAGTAAATTATGAGACCGGACCCTGGATAGGCCCTCACTATTTATCATACCATGAATTCTTTCTCTTCTGATGAGATACATGCACGCAAAGGTTTATCTTCGTATACAAATAAAAATAGAATCACAGTACATTTTATATAATACGGATAGCAGCGATATGTAATATTACAACATAAGACATTACCTATCTCCTGGTGTATTCTGTCCTGGATGTCAGGAAACTTGATGAGGTACAACAGGCTCCACTGTAAACCAGCAATGATGGTGTCAAATCCTTTAGAAAAACACAAAAAATACAACTGCAGTGAAGAGATTGATCGCCTTCATCAGTATGATCAATTTAATGTCATTGCCAACACTATTTGTCATCAATGATAATAGAAGTGAGATGTCACTGATTTGCAGTGTGTCTAACCTGCTCCAAAGATGTCAATAACAGTGTGAATGATCTGAGAGTTGGAGAGCACAGATGTTTCTGTATTGTCTTCCCTGTCCTCACAAAGTGCAATCAGAGCATCTGTGATGTCCCGGATACAGTTCTGCAATCACACAAACACACACACACACACACACACACACACACACACACATATACAATATGACAGGAAAGTCATCATTTGACTGTGGTTCTGTCTTTCTTAAATCATTGTCGTTATCATCACTGAAGCATCAAGCTATCTTTATTAACAATAGAGTGATTTGTGATTGTGCAGAAATAGAGGTTCAGAATTTAAAAGCAATAATTAGGGAAGAGACAGTAATCAGTTATGGTACGACGCGTGTCTTCCAGTGGGTTGCTAATTCCTAATTAGAGTGTGTGCGAACATTTTAGCCACTCTGCACAAGAACAAAGGTCCCTCCCAGGGGACTTGTTTGTTATTTTTTTGGCTACAGTTGCACACACAGCTACTACTACATGAGTGCAATGTCAGATTAAATAATGGACAGCAAATTAGTGGGACAGATCTAAAGAAAACAACACTTACAGACACGCCATCAGCCACATTAGGCTGTCCTGAAAATATTTTGTTTGTATTTTGTGGTCACTTTGCATAGATTGGCAAAGTTCAAGATAAGACTCAATAAAAAACAGTGATCAGTTAGTCATCATAATACATAATTATATTTTACCACTCATTATGGTGGCTTGGTCTGCGTAGGCATGAGAAATTTTTGTCCCTTTCTTTGAAATATCTATTTTCTATTGTGTGTCCTTCAAAACTCTTAAATTGTGCTTTGCCCATGTACTTTAGTTTTCTTTACAGGTGCCAAAAAACAGCGCAATATTAAAACCAAAATAAAAACATATTGGAACAGATAGACTTTTAAAATATCTAATGAACTTAGTCCTGAAATCATAAGAGGCTGATTTTGTTCCTCAACATATACAGTAATGTCTTGTCGTGCAAAACAACAATGGTTTCCAATTTACGGTGACTGTATTAATGTGTAATTATGCATTGCCTTTTGCATTTTTCGCCCCCCTAAACAATATAAATTCTTGTCTACCAGTGAATCTGCTGGGTCTCCTTGCCTTATCAAAGGTGTTGATGTGTTCCTCAATGCTCCTCTCCATGAATCCATTCATCCTGCGGATGTGCTGGACCATCTTCCTCAGAGATGGACTCGGAAAGTAGCGAAACACAGGGAAAAAATCAGCCAGGTTCCCTGCTGCAAAGATCCTCAGGACCTCGTTGTTGATGTGGACAATAGTGAGAAACTCCTTGTCATTGTAGTCATACCTTTTCCCAAAACAGAGGGCACAGACAACATTTGCCACTGAGGTTACCAGGGGCACCACTGGATCTATACCCGTCACATCTTGGCCCATTTCCCCTTTAAGAGCAACCTGTTCCCGAATCACCTCCACCATCTCAGCAGCCTCAGCACAGACATGCTCCTCCAACAGGCATGTGGCACCAGATCCCCTGGGCTCAGCCTGGGAGAAAGACCTGAGGGCATTCTTACACAGCTTCTTATGGAGCATCCAGGCCGGTCCGTACTTCTCACTAAAGGTCATACTGGTCCCATTGGCTACGGCAGAAAAGGTGAAAAGGTCAGGTCGCCCAGCAAAAGCTTCCCCCTGCCGAACCAGCGCCTGTCTGATGGTGGTATATCCACTCAGGACGACAACAGTCAAAGAGCCCAGACGCATCTGTAGTGATAGAATGAACAAATGATTGAAAAAAAAAAAACAAATACAAAGCCTTTGCCTCTATAAAATGTTTCATTTTACTGTATATACCTTGAAAACATCACCGTACTGGAGCCTCAAGCGGGTTAGAGAAAGATGAATCTGGTCCCCCATCTGGAGCAGATTGCCGACAAGGGGCCACGGTGTAGGGCCAGGAGGAGGGGGATATTTTAGGTGGTCCAATTTGGAGGTTTGATGGTGGCTCCTTCGGCCCCTGAGGGCCATCAGGAGGAGGGTGAGAAGACACAGACCAACAGTGACACTAGACAGAGAAGCACAAGGGTTCTCCTTGATGGGCAGAGTCCCAAACGTCAGTCTCATCTTGCCGGTTAAACTGCAAATACTGAGACATAGGGTGTGAAAGTGAAAACTTATGTATATGAGAGAAAAAGAGAATCCCCATCAAATTAGTTCAAATCAAAAAATTGTGACTTGTGCTTAAAATACAGAGGATT
This sequence comes from Xiphias gladius, assembly GCF_016859285.1. NCBI lineage: Eukaryota > Metazoa > Chordata > Actinopteri > Istiophoriformes > Xiphiidae > Xiphias > Xiphias gladius. The sequence goes on along the minus strand of NC_053418.1, from coordinate 20,773,996 downwards.
TTTTTCTGAAAAAGTAATTAGCAGGCTACTAAAAGAAAGAAGAAAACCACAGGAAAAAACAAACAAACAAATAATCAAAGACAGAAAGAAATATGGGAAATAATGTTGATAGAAAACTCACCATGCAGCGTCCTCAGTAACTTTGGTGTAATAAAAAGTAGAGAGCCGAACCCAGGCAACAGAGAGCCGAGCAGAGACAAAATTACTCAACAGGCAGAGGTTTGAGGTCTGATCTTGGAGAACTTGTTAGTGAGAGTAGCTTGAAGTTCGGGACGTCCCTTTCAGCAGCAGCCGGGACCCCTGCAGAGGGAGCTGCTGCCCATTCATAATAGAGAGGCGCAAATGGCGAGAAACTTGGCTCAGGGTTAAGGACAAGTCCGGGCAGCCAATGACCACATCAGCCCATTTGACCGCAGACTGGAACCATTCACAACGTGGGCCCCTCCTCTCCTGTTCCTTCTGTCCCTGACAAAGTTGGAGGCTGTTTGTTGCAGTGCATAGGTTTAAAAAAAAAGTCATTTCAAGGGCTTATACGTTGTGAAATTTGTTTTGAAATATACAGGGATGGAAAAAATTCAACTAAACAAACATTACCTATGAGTATCCTGCAAATGTACCATGGCCATCCACAAATTAATATATTTTGAAGGAAGTAATTTATAGCTTATGTGCAAGTACACTTTAGTGTTCTTTATAGCCGGCCTCTAAATATGTCTTATAAATATCTAAGTTTACTTTTGTGCTTTGGAAGGAAAATCACATGAATCCATTGTTAGTTAAAGACATAGCTATGACTGAAGTGCTATTATAGAGCAGTACAAATTGTGGAAAAAAATATCTGTAAACACATGCTTTAACTCTTATTCTGTAATGGGCCACTTTTGACACATTCAAGCAAATAGTAAAATTTTTGTTGGATATATTTCTGAACTTTAAGGTGAGTAAAACCTTGAATATGGGACTTTTAACCTTGTGATATTAGTCCTACTACTTAAGGAAAGGATTTGAGTATGTCCTCCATCAGTTTTATGATCAATGTAATTTCCATATTGTGTCACAAGGGGACGCTCTCCACCTGTTAGGGTTGACTTCATGTACCTGCAGTTTGTGTGAGGTCATGCTTTCAGGCTGCTTTCAGGCTAGATATCATCATTGTCATGATAGTAATGATATGTATACATATTACCACAGCCACAACCTTTCAGGAAGTGGGGACGAAATAACAGCTCACAGTGTACTGCGACACAAATCAACACAACACAACACAACCTCACATACTGGTTTCACAAAATGAAAGCCCAATCCAAACCTCGCTGACACTCTTTGAACAATAACAGAAGATTATTTAAAAGCTTCACAAGGCTATACTGTTAACGCAGTTGCTGGTAACATCTTGTAGTTGTGTATAGGTATGCTATGAGAAACAGTCTCTAGTAATAGTTATGAAGTTCAAATTTTGGTTACAGAAACCAGTACAAACATCAGTCAAAGAAAGATTTATTTTTGCAAAAAAAATTGGGAAAGAGCATATGGATTTGTCCACCATTATAAGAGAACTGCCAAGTCAACTGCTATAGTATAATAATTTAATACCTGACAGATGTAGTTCCCTTTCATTCAAGCAGCCATCGCTTTTATTTTTCATTATTTGTAATGTTTACCTTGTTGCCCTTAACTGATTATCAAAGCCCTTTGTCTCTCTTGTTTCTTGTATCCTCAGCCCTCATTTTCTCTCATTTCATCCATGCCTGCATTACATCCTCCTCCCACTCTCACTATCTCTCCGTCCTTCATTCCTTTCATTCTCCTTTCTTTCTCACTCTCCATCGAACCGTCAATTTAGCTCAGGCTCAACTGTGGGACACCTGGTGCTGTCAAGCCGAGCGACAGCTCCTTTGACCCAGTGGTCCACATCCTCTCCAGGCCGAGGCGGTCCGATCGTGTCATTAACTCTGGCAGACAGAGCCGAGACACACACACTGACTCTGTGGAGCCAGACAAGATGGTGAAGTGTCTAGAAGGAGAATGTGTTGCTCATATTTAAACATTAAGAAAAAGGTTACTGACCTATAGCTCATACATGACTCAAAACACTTGAATGATGTGCTGTTGTACATGTGCCCAACATGTGGCTAAACTAGACAGACTGCTACTACTGCTCTGACAATGATAAAGTATGTGTTGATCAAAAATATAAACCAGTTTTAATTCCTCACTCAGGCACACAACCTTTGCACAAAACTGCTGAGATGGACTTTGCCTTCATACAGCTGTGGGTCAATTGTATGACAAAATAAAGCTATACACATTAGTATGGGAAGGTGGTTTCCACTGTGTTTTGCAACACTCCCTAAATGCAGTTCAGCTGATCTTTTCAACAAGGATTAGATACAGAGGTTGTGTTGTCCCAGGGGATATTTCTCAAAGGGATGTGTGTCTTTCTAGATGAAAATAGGCGCATCAGACCAAGTTATGTGATCACATTGTTCGTGGGAGACAGTGAAGCAGCAGGGGGCCCTTTATGAAAGCAAGCATCTTCCCAATTATGTTTGCTGCCTTGTGGATGGGCCTACCCAGGCGCTCCGGTTGCCTTGGTTTGTACGTAAAAAGTTCATGTTTTTAAAAGTGTATAGACTTTGATATTTATGGGGGAAAAGGCAGAATTTTACTGTTGCAGTTTGATGGTGCTAATTTTAACTACATTAAATAGTGATTAATGTACTTAAGATTGTACCATAGTTTGCAAGATGATATGATAAATCTTAATCAGCAAAGTAACCAGTAAGTCTAGCTGCCAGATAAACAGTGCAGTAAAAGTACAACATTTCTTTCTGAAATGTAGTGGAATATTGGTATAAAGTGGCATTTCCTGTAAATACTCATGTAAAAGTACATCAAAACTGTACTTTAAACTGGGCCTACTGGTAGGTTACATTCCACCACTGCTCCCCAGTAAAAATGAGCTGAAAGAGGAAGGCTACATTTCCTGACTCCTGACTGCTTATTAGGACATTAAATGTACACTACATATTTAAATAATAAATATTTTCTCATGCAAATATTTAAAAACTTCACCGTACCGTACGCCCTACGGCGTTTCACAGTCAGATCAACTGAGCGGTGCGCGCGCCTGCCTCGCGGGGCACGTGGGGTAAACGGGGACTGGTTACGTCTGAACGGGGATTAGCGCGTGCAGGGGGGGGGACCCTTAGAGGACCAAGGAGGACTCCCGGTGCTCCGGCACGTTATGCTGCCGTTTTCTGTTTCCTGGCGCAGACAGCCGCAGGTTTATATAAAGCTGCACGGCGCGTCTACGGTCCGCTGGCGGCGAGAGGCAGCGGAGAGCAACATGCCGGTGACCGGAGTGGGAGTCCACCAGACTGGAGGCACCTCATCAGCATCACCCACAGGTAACAAAACTTTTTTTTAGACTTCTTTTTATGTTTTATAGTGAAAGACTGTAATTCCTCTCAGGGTAAATACAAATCCAATCCAACTAGTTCACCTTTGATAATTAATGTTAAAGCTAATAATTCCTTTTCCTCCCAATGCGACCTGCTGAGTATTTTCTCAATTAACGGATTAACTGGTTTGTCTACATAATGTCAGAAAACCGTGAACAATGCTCGTCGTTACAAGCTTAAAGTTACATATGCAAAGTGCTTGTTTTGTCCAAGTCCAAGAGCAAAGATATTCAATATAATCAATATAAAACAGAGATAAAACAGAGAAACATAGAAACCTTTAGTACGTACTAAAGAGCAATATATTAATCTTTGCTATTTATTTGTGTGTGTGCAGAGATTAAATGTAGCTGTTGGTATCTGTGTATGTAAAATGGAATCTTCTTAATCACCCCTTCATTGTTTCTTACAAATGAGCCAGTACAATGCTTGGAGTTTTTTGGCAAATCTGTAAGAAGCACACCTCTGGTAGTATTGTGCTCCGGCCTGCATCTTGCTGCTCTCTGATCCCCTCTGACCAAATGAGGTCAGTCCAATCCACCGCTCAGAGCCAGCCCGACTTCTCGGTGCCATTCGTAACCCTCGACCCGATGGTGTTACCCTGCTTACAATGCCAGAACCTCATTTGGCACAGTTTTTGTTACTCCACTGGGTTGGGATGGCATCTCATGCACAGGGTTATGACAAACCACGAAAGGAAGTATTCTCACTCAGTGATCCAGATATTAACTTTCACAATCAAGAGGTCACACACACATGCAGTACAGTATATGCACAAAGAAATGCTTGGGTGGACACTGGCTTCCATTTGTGTCTTTTTTAGATGGAAAACACGCAAACATGGACTCCCAGTCTGACAACGGCAACCAGCAGCAGTCTGGGAATGGGTGCGACCACCGGGGTCCAAACCAAAACCACGCATCACAGCATGTAGAAAGACCTGAGACGCAGGCCCTGCCCATGCCAGTCCAAGATCCCCCAATTCAATACACTAAGGTGAGCTGTACCCAGCAGTCAAGAGTCAAAGCAATCAAGGCTGAACCAAATGTGAGGAATGATCCAAGCTCCAGTTTGGTTCAGGTTTCTTTGTCCCTGGAGGGCAATTCAGCTCATAACAAAAATGCATGGAGTACACAGAGATCCATATAGTTTCCCAATAAGAAACTAAGGATTTAAGGGTTTCATTAGAACAAGTAAATCAACCTCTTTTGGCATATGTTGGGTTTGGCTTTCTCAGTCATTAGCATGGTACCTAGCATGGGATCCTTGTAGGTGTCTTACATTAGGAAGCCAAGTTTTGATAACAATTCTGTTTGTTTTTTTGTAGGGTTTTTTTTTTGTTAAAAACTGAGGTGTTTTATGGGTTGGATATTTACCTTTTATCCTTATCCTAACATTAATCATGTATCCCGGTGGGCATTTTCTAACTGGGTTGCTTTCTTAGGCAGATTGAGTCTCATCATCTGGTCTGTAGTTGGGGGAATCAACCTCTTGATAATTGGTTCAGTTGCCCTTTAAAACGGCATTGTGTCCCAGAGATGTAGTCATTTAGTATTCATAGTTTGTGTCCAAAATGAAAATGAAAACTATGCTGTGTCTGCTTGTAATTAGAGGAGAATGGAAATGTGGATTCAACAAGATGAAACACGATGAACATGGGAAAATATTTACAGGTCCTTTATCAGTTAGGGTACTGATGAAGGCAATTACCTAAAAATAGTCTCCCTGCTTTACAGCATGCAGATGCACCTCATAAAAATACCAGAGCAGGCAAAATGACTCCCACTAAATCCAGGGAGCCTGTTATTAATTTCATCAGGCTGAGCGGAGCTGATACGCTTCACCATATGTTTAGGACTGTCTTTGATCTGCTTTGAGACAAAAAGTGGAGGAGATAAAACTCAAAGAAAAAAACGGACTTGAAGAATCTGTTTCTGTGTGTGTGTTATTGCTTTCTAATTCTCCTCTGGCATCTCAGTTGTTCATCAATAACGAGTGGCATGAGTCATGCAGCGGGAGAAAGATTCCTGTGTATAATCCCGCCACAGGAGAGCTGCTGTGTGAAGTGGAGGAGGCTGATGCGGTGAGTATATTATACATCACCAGTAACTTAGAAGTGCTTTTCACCTCTGTACTAGCAAGAATTTGACAAAATGAAGGTGGTGGAGTACGTTCATTGTACCATGTTATGCTTTTTATACAGATGTTTCTGAGTCTCTAGAGTTCTGCAGAGCAAGAGGGATCCCTACCCTGTTGCTCTTCCTGAGGTTTCTTCCATTTTTTTCCCAGTTAAAAGGTTGTTTTTTTTCGGGGGAGTTTTTCCTTATCTGAATCCCGGGTCTAAGAATAGAGGGTGTCGTATGCTGTATAGATTGTAAAACCCCTTTGAGGCAAATTAGCGATTTGTGATATTGGGCTACAAAACTGAAATTGACTTGAGTTTTGTGACCACTTCGTCAAATTGAACCTCTTGTAGGAAGATGTGGACAAGGCGGTGAGGAGTGCTCGAGCCACCTTCCAGATGGGGTCACCATGGCGATGCATGGACGCCTCAGACCGAGGTCATCTACTTAATAGACTTGCTGACTTAGTGGAGAGAGACCGGCTACTACTGGCAGTGAGGAACATACACAATACATCATCAGTTTAAATATTACTCCCCAAAATTTAGTTTTGTGAAAGAGTGAAAGATCAACTGGATTAATACAATGAAGTAATATCACTTGTACACTAATTTCAAGGTTTTTTTTTGTTGTTATTTCTAGACCCTAGAGTCTCTCGACTCTGGCAAAGTCTTTCTCATAGCATATTTTGTAGATCTGATGGCCACGATCAAAACCTTGAGATATTATGGTGGCTGGGCAGACAAGATTCATGGCAAAACCATCCCCATAGGTGAGTTGCCATCTTTTCAGCACTCTGATTCCTCGTAACCTTAAATTATAGATTAAGTTTATATACAGAGATACTGCCATGTTTGACAATTATGTTTTGACATAAAAAAAAGCCACAGTGGGTTCAAAGTGATCATGAATGAGCACTATATATGTGTGTGTGTGTGTGTGTGTGTGTGTGTGTGTATATATATATATATATATATTTGTATATATATATTTGGGGTTTTTTTAGATGGAGAGTACTTTACTTACACACGACATGAGCCCATTGGAGTATGTGGCCAGATCATTCCTGTGAGTAGAAAAATAATTCTGCCCAAACACTAGAGAGACATACACAACACTTGCAAAGTGCAAAGCAAATGTTTAGCTAATTCATCAGTTTCTACAGGGACTGCAGAAACTGTAATAAGACTCTAGTCAAGACTGTAGTTAATGTAAGCATAGCATTAAAATAGTTACATTCCTGTTCAGAATATTTGTTGTTTTAGGCCAAACATTAAAGTATAATTTCATCAACTTTCATGCATTTGTGATTTAAAAAATTGGTCACAGAGTTGTGTGAGAACATCAAATCTGCAGCCAACAATGAGAGTAAGCACTGACAAGAATGTATTCTGTACATGTTTCAATTTAACAACAAAGGATACCAAGAAATCTGGCAAAATGTTTGAACCTCTTTTACCTGAAATCAATATAACTGATGACTGAGTCTGGCTGTGTCACATCCTCATGGATTTTAATACTTATTAAATATGAATTATACTCACCAAAGACTTTTACAAGGTCATTGACAAGACATTTTTACACATGTTGGCCAACAGTGGAACTTCCCGTTGATGATGTTTGCATGGAAGATTGCTCCTGCTCTGTGCTGTGGAAACACTGTAGTCATCAAACCGGCAGAACAGACCCCATTATCAGCCCTGCACATGGCTGCACTCATAAAAGAGGTACTTGGATTATCACCGTTTGCCCCAAACTATAAGAGTAAAGAACATGTGAACAAAAGCCATAAACTTGCATTCAGATATTGTCAAGACCTACATAGCTGTTACACATAGAGAGACTGCTCTAAGATTATGTCTCAGTTAAAGATGAGCATGTGTAGTGGCTGTTCACAAACTCTCTCCATCCATTTCTCTGGGTTCAGGCCGGGTTTCCTCCAGGTGTGGTGAACGTAGTGCCAGGTTATGGTCAGACAGCAGGCTGTGCCATTTCCCACCACATGGAAATAGACAAAGTAGCCTTCACTGGATCTACTGCTGTTAGTATCTACTCAAATGAATAGCAAATCCTCTCTCTTTTCCTCTCTTCTCTTCTCTTCTCTTCTCTTCTCTTCTAGTGTTTTAGTGTCCTTTGTTCCTATTTGTGTTACTACTTTCACTGTAATGTTACTGTGTCTTACACTGCTGGAATTTGGTTGCCAGGTTGGGAAACTCATCCAGAAGGCTGCCGGTGACAGCAATCTGAAAAGAGTTACACTAGAGCTCGGCGGCAAAAATCCAAATATTGTCTTTGCAGACTGTGACTGTGAGTTGGGTTTTTTTTTTTTACAGTTACTGGATTACTCTATAGTTGCTTTTTGAATGTAGTGTTCTTTTTGTACCATCAGTATGTGTTACAGCGTATGTATACTGAATATCGTTGAAGGGACTGCATTATTCTGTGCACTGTTGATGAGAGCAAAATGCTTTAAATTATTCAATTTGCAAGTAAAAATGTGAACAATCAATGTACATCAAATACACAGCATGAAGTTCCAGGTTATCAGAAAGTGGAGCAACCCCCACAGTGCAAGCAACTCAAAATTACATCCTGTCCTGGTCAAAACCTTAAAACTGTTTTAAATGTCAGTGATAGCAAATGAATCTCAAACAAGGATGATGCTGTATAGCCCTTCTTTCTTCCTGTCAACAGTCTAGCTGCAGCATTTTAGACTTATATGTGAACATGTCTGTCTTGTAGTAGAGTACGCAGTGGAGCAGGCCCACAGTGGTCTGTTTTTTAACCAGGGCCAGTGTTGTCTGGCTGGATCCAGGGTGTTTGTGGAGGAACCAATCTATGAGGAGTTTGTTCGTCGCAGCGTAGAGAGAGCCAGATCCAAAGTCCTGGGAAACCCACTGCTGCCAGGGGTGGATCAGGGACCACAGGTATACAGGAACCCTATTTGTTTGAGAATTGATATTGCCTGACAGGTCAGGAAGTAAAATTACCCAAACTACTTAGACACAGAGAAAATAATTTGAGCTGCTGGTTGCTGTTTTTTCTGTAGATCAACCAGAAGCAGTTTGATAGGATTATGGAGCTGATAGAGAGTGGGAAGAGGGAGGGAGCCACGCTGGAATGTGGGGGGTCCGCATGGAGTCAACAGGGACTTTTCATCCAACCCACTGTCTTCTCAAATGTCACAGATGATATGCGCATCGCCAAAGAGGAGGTACTCTATTCTCAAACCCATCTGCACATACACAACCATGTGTCAAACACAGATATTTGTATCTTCATTTCAACACAGTGAATTTTCTCCTCATATAACATTGTCATCCTTGCCGCCACATTTCTCTCCTGTACTCACTCTCTCAGATTTTTGGTCCAGTGCAGCAGATCATGTGTTTCCGCAGCATCCGTGAAGTCATCCAGAGAGCCAACGACACACACTATGGCCTGGCAGCAGGAGTGTTTACTAACGACATTGACAAAGCCCTAACAGTCTCCTCTGCTCTGCAGGCTGGCATGGTCTGGTACAGATCAAATCCTCTACAGTTTATCTTTGGTTAATCTGGAGAATCTGCGCAGCAAAACATCACAGAAGCCTTCCTTAAAGTTATATCAGACTTTGAAATTTTAGATATTATATCAATACATAGTAACGTATGCCTTTGATTGTTATGTAATGAGGTGAACTAATGTTGCTTTTTTTTCTAGGGTGAACTGCTACAATGCCATGAGTGCTCAGTGTCCGTTTGGTGGCTTCAAGATGTCTGGCAATGGGAGGGAGCTGTGAGTGATACCATTGTATAAGCTCTCAGGCAATAGTCCTTTATAATGATGTATTTATGTCCATGTAAGTCGGTACTTTGGTACATGTAATTTTGCAACTTGACTGGTAAATGTTGGTCATGTAATTTGAGGAAACATTATCACAAGTCAATGTAGCACCTTTTCCTTGCATAATTAGTGATGTTTTTTTTTTTGTTTTTTTTTTAATTCTAGGGGAGAATATGCTCTTCAGGAGTACACGGAGGTCAAGGCAGTCACCATCAAAATCTCACAGAAGAACTCTTAACAACGTTATATCAGAGGACTGACTTTTTCCTGTCTTTTAAATGATCCGCCACCCTATGGCTTCAGATCTTCCACAGACATTTTGCAATAATCATATGATGGGGATGTTTTGAAGGTGTCATTCGATTCTGTGTCACTTCATGAACATTTATTCCTCTCATTTCTGCTGAGATATTCCCTATTTTTTCAATATCTTTTCAGTGCTATGTCTCTTTTGCTTGATGTTACAGTGGCAATGCTGACTTTCATCTATCAATGTTCCTCCAGCATACTATCTCAGATGTTTTACTTTAACAGTTTAGTGTACAGTAGCCTATGTTCTCTATAGCAGTGTCTCTTTTGTGTTTGTGTTTGTGTTAGTTTAGAGAGTCTGTTTTTGTTCAGAGTTAACAATTTAAATAGCACTTTGCTCAAAAAGAATTATTTTAATTGGTGCCGTACAAAAAATAGACAAAAGAAATTTCACAAACTATTTACATGGATTTCAAAATGAAATCGAAATTGTTGACCCATATTGATAATCAGTAAACGTTACACTGATTTCAGTGCAGTTACCATGATCATGCCCACTTCTTGTTTTATATCTGTATTACAACAGGGTACTGTGCCATGGTTTTTGTTGACATTTTGCTTCAGTAGTATAGCAATTCAGATAAAAGAGTAATTTCTATGTCTTTACTTTACACTGCAGTAATTATAGACTTTTTCGGTGGTTACTTATAGTTAATGCATGTTTAAAATGCCAGCTATAATGCTTTTCAGTCATGCAGTAAAATAACAATAAATTTGTGAAAAATTATTATCATCTATGCCAATTAATTTCTAAAAGGTCTATAATTATTCCAGTGGCACACCCAACCTCCACATATGACAATGACTGCAGCAGTCATGCTAACAGACAAATGCTGTTTGTGGTTAGTTGTAGGTATCATCTTGGTTTTGGTCCATGAACCAAGTCTCTTATTGCCTCGGAGGCCCGCCCCGACCTCTTCCTCTGCCCGGCCCAGGTTGAGGCCCCCTGGAATTTCCAGGAGGCCCCCCTCTCGGCCCTGGGGCACGGGTCACTGGCCCTCTGGGGTTTGGGGCAGCCAGTGACACATCCTTTTGCAGATTAACCCCTTTCCCTGCTGCACCTGGTTTAGTTTTGGGAGACTTGCTGCCCTTCTCAATTACGACATCTGAGAAGACAGATGGAGAGCAAAAGGAGTTGTGAGGACAGTCAGGTGCAAATTGGCTAGAAGCATGTGCAATAAAGGAATATTAGGGTGTGTGAGTGTACCAGGTGGGGGTGGCTCTTCCTCGGTGGGAGGCGGTATTAGAGACTTGTTTGGCAGCAAGTCCTCCAAGTCTTTCATCACCTGATTAGTGCTGTCCTTGTTGTTTCTACGGTTCTTCTCCTCATCTCGAGCCTAAAGTGTCCACCAACAAACCAGACAGTCATTTGTTTGATTGAATCTTGAAAAAAGGGGCATTTGAAAAAGGAGTGAAACAAGGATAAGAAAACAGAACGCTCATACTGACCATTTGCATCTTCCTTTTAAGGTCCAGGTTTGCTTGTTGGTATCCTTTTGACACTGCATTCAGGTAGTAGATGGCCAACCTGTTATATAGCATTAGAAGTCTTAGGTGAAAGCCATGGTAAACGGTACAACAGCTTAGACCACAGGACAGTTGGCAAGTTTTACGACTTTAATTCCTACAATTACACACATTAATTTTGGCATTTTTAGACCAAATTGGTTTACATTTGACAATTTTAGGCTGAAAAATAAAATAGTGTGTAGGATTTGAAAATGTCTGACTTTGGTGCCGCCTGTGGTAGTAAGAAAAAAGACACAGTGCGATTACCACTCTAGCAATTTTCCTTGGGACAGGCATGTTTTCCTACAGACAAAATTTATGCCATCAGAATAAATTCAAAATGCTATAATCACATGAAAAATCTACACACACAATGTTTGTGTAGGCTTCAGTCAATTTACATAGAAAATACTCAAAATGTGAAAAAATCTAGCCAGACAACTGTACAGATTTTCTTGTGCAGTCAAATTTTCAGAGACATTTTGAAAGCTGAAATTCAAAACAGACTTTTTTAATGTTATTCAGTGGTCATTTAATTTCCTTTCCTCTCCAGTACATGCAATGGCATTTCACCTCTTAATTAGTTGGGGTTTTTTTTCGCAGATACAAAACAGTATTTAAATGCTACGTACACCATGAGGAGGACAGCAGGCATGATGAGTCCAGGGTTGGTGGCATACGTAAAAATATTTCCTATGAAGGATGGTAGATCCTGTTCTATAGTCTCCATGACCACATCATACATCTTCTCTTGACCACTGGCGGAAAGACATGGATCAAATACAGTACACTGTTTATTTGTATCTAATCTTTGGATAAAAAATGTCCACCAAACCACATATGCAAGACAGTTTTAGTATGTTTAAGCATAAATGTGCTTTAATGACCTGCATAGGCACAGCAGATGAAAACTAGCTCTATGCTAACTCTAAGCTAACTCAAGTACATTTCGTTTATGTTTATTATTGTACATGGTTCCTTACCAATAAAGTACTGTAAATGGCAAAAATTCAGAAGCCTAAAATACTTAAAACAACCAGTACATTTGGATAAATTGACTTAAGAGGTTTTAAAATGTTTCAGGTAGATAGTTATTTAACTGACTTAAGTTCTTTTAAAAAACAGAAGAACTCACCGCGAACTATCATTGTAATCTAACCCTGTGATATTATTTCATATTTCACTATCATGTAGTCTACCATTTCAGTCCTGCTGACCTGAATGGCCCACAGTCGAAGGAAGGGGGCAAGGTCATGATAGTGTAGACGACTGGAAGCAGGCTGAGGAACAGCACCAGCAGCAGCAGGCCCATGTAGAAGTTGTTTGACCGCGAGGCCTTGAAAACTCGCTCATGAGGAACGTTACAGGCCATCACTGCCCAGCACTGGTAGTACATCGAGCACAGGAGACGCAAAACGTTCAGACCCACCAGACCTGGTGCATAAAATGCCCCCATCCTGAGGAAAACAAGTTACCGACATTATTTCAAAAATAATGTTTTATCAGCCAATGTTGAGCTTTAGATAAACCTACTGATTCCTCTAATAAGTGGTTTCATGTAATTAATTTGAGTTACTTTTGCAACAGTTTGGCTGCAATATCAACAGGCATGCAAAATAACACATTTAATATGAAGAGGCAGGCACTCCACACTCACTATTTTGTTAATTATACGCACAGTGGAGACAGACAATGACAACAATAAACGTGCTGTTTTTCATGAGAGGGAAGCTCATTAGTCAACAATTAGTCCCATTACAGATTCCCTGGTTATATAGAAAAGGCAGAAAATAAAATCAACCATGCAGATGTAGAGTAATTCACCATATCATTCCTTGATTGAAGACAAGCCCCAGCACATTTCCACTGATGTCAAACTCTCCATATGAAGGCTGGTATAAACACAACAAGATTAGCATGTTCACCTGAATTAACAAAAACCAGGGTCGATGCACTTTGCCCCTCTCTCTCTGTCTATGTTTCTCTCTCTGTGTAATTAAGTTCTCACTGCAGTCTCCTCTTTCACTCAATGGTAGGGATCACCTGTCTTGCCAGATGTCATTGTATGGTATCAGGTTGACTTGAATCCAATATGAACTGTACTGTAATCACACATTGTTCAGTTATAGCTGAATGACATGGTAGCTATACAATGATAATAAAAACACTAATTAAACTGATAAACCCACTTGAAATTGACATTCAGCCGAATTAACTGCAGATACAAGAAGCACAAATGTCGCGCTTAGTTTTATATAAAGCATGGTTTAATGCACAGGACATCGAAATGATGTAATGATTTGTTGGATAGGTAAAAAGAAAATATTAATTTTTTATTTAATTCAACCGAACAAACAAACACAACTAATGTACACGGAGACACTGTGACCCACTGACACACACTGCGAGTACTCACAAATCCAGCCTCCAGGTCCCAGCACCAGCAGTAGTTGAGGAAGCGAACAATGAGAGCTCGCACAAAGTCACCAATCAGGATCGTCAAATAGGTCACTTGCATGTCTGACACGATAAGCTTCACAAATTCCTACACAGAAAATGAAACCGGCGAGGAAAGAATCAAAAGAAATAAGAACAAATATAAACCCACCGATGAAATCAGGCATTTGGTCTCCTCTGTTTGATTAAGTGGGGTGAGGAGGGTAAAGTAGAGGAATTATGTTGCAAAAGGAGTAGAAGGTTACTCTGCGCCCCCCAATTTCTCATTCAACATTGGACAACAGTATATAATGCCAATACTGACTATTCCCACTCCAGTCTCCCAGCAGGGTCCTCTGACTATGTCGGCTGGGTTCACAGCTGGAGGAGGCACGTCTGTTGTGTTGAAGTGAGAGCTGTAGTTGGCATAGTACTGATCCAAAGACCATTCAGTAGCATTCTTGATTGACTTCTCCCTCTCCAACTAAAGAATAAAAAAATACATCAAAGAATAGTCGAGGCAAAGTACGTCAAACCTTATTTATGTGGCACAATTTGCACACATGGAAATACACAGTTTGCAGCCTGGATTTAAAGGAATAGTTCTATTTCGGGAAGTACTATTCACTTTCTGGTTGAGAGTTGGATGACGATATTGATACCACTCTCATATTTGTCTGTTAAATATATAGCTACAGCCACCAGCAGCCAGTTAGCTTATTAGCTCAAACACTGGAAACAGCAGATTTTGTTACCTTTAGACAGAGCAGCACAAGCTGCTTCCTCTTGTTTCCTCTATTGGTGCTAAGCTAAACTAACCAGCAGCTGACTGGCTAGTCTTGAGAGAGGATGAAACAGCTTGTCTGTTATCTCAGTCCAAAGGTAACAAAATCCACCTACCAGCACCTCCAACGCTCACTTATTATCACCTTAATATACTGTTTAATCAGAACAAAAATGACAATTTGCCATTTTACGGATAGTTATGCACCAGAGTGTTTCTTGCTTATCGGGGGATCTTGTTACCTTCAGAGTGAGCCAGACTCACCCCTGTTTCTAGTTTTTGTGAGCTAAGCTTAGTTAACTCGCTGGTGACTGTAGCTTTATATCTAAGAGATGGATTTGGGAGTATTTTAAATCTTCATCTAATTTACCACCAGCAAGCGAATAAGCATATTTCCCAATATGTCAAACTTTTTTTTTTAATGTATGTAGATTAAGGCAATGTCTCAGGCCTTCTGAAAGTTGTAAGTGGAAGTGCTGTTTCAACATGTTAAGTTTAACTGAAGGTCAATACACTATTGTAAAAGCAATTAAGAAATGTAGCTCTTTTACTATAAAACTGTTAAGTAACTACAAGACTGAATTAAGCCAGAGCAAATGCAGCAAAAGTCTAGTGACTTTCCTGACATGAGACACTGTCCATTTACATGGGTAAAAATGAGCCCAAATATGTATTGGTACCTTACGGTTATATGTCATACCTTGGCAGTAACCTCATCAAACAGGGCAAAGAGGAAGGTGTAAAGGTTTCCCAGGAAGAGGGCAAAGATTCGACCAAGCTGCCACTTAAGGGCAATACGAGGGTGATAATCTTCCAACTCTGCAATGGTTTCAAACAGAGGAGGACACACCAGCCCCAGCAGAGACATCACAAACTCCACCTGATACATTGGACGAGAGGGGAGGGTTACTACTCGTTTTTCACTCTCATTTTCAATTCTCAGCTCTCTTGTGTTTTCTATAAAATAATATTTTGAAAACTCACTGCTTAAACAGAAAAGTTTTAATATTTAGTGTCAACCTGCCTCATTCTTTTCAAACCATGACAGATCTTCTTTCTTCATGTCAGCAAACTCCTGGGAACGTTTCACCACAAAGTAGATGAGGTATCCACTGCCTCCAAGGCAGCACAGGATCAGAAAGTTTGCAAGAACCCTGAGGAACCGTCGGAGATGGATGTTCTCGTTTTTCTGGTTCTCCTGTTCATCCACAATGGATTCCTGAATTAGGGAAAAAATAGATAAAAGTGGTAAAATAAATAAAGATGCATTAAACCCTCTTCAAGCCTTGTGTTTTATGTACCATGTTGCAGTTTTCATGTTTCAAAAATTTAAATTTCACTGCAAAGCCTGTAAGTAAAGTGAAATTAAAGGAAACATCCACCCGATTATGCTCTTATATTGGTGTCAACTGTACTTTATTATTCTCAAATGTTTAGTATTCCAGCATTTTATTTTTTTAGTGGGTTGAAAAATTAATTTTCAAATTTAAAAAAGAAAAACAAAACAATTGAGCCACAGCATCCTTAAAACATGTCTTGTGGCTGATGGTAAAAAAACTGGTATCCCAGCTTCCTCCACTGAAGATATTGCCTTTATGACTGTAAAACGGTGAGTCTAGGAGGAAACCCTTGCTCTCAGAAAACATTTAGTCATGTTCCAGTGTTCATCATCCAAACTAAAATATACACACACCATACACCTGCTAACCTTGAAGCTGGTGGTAATAGAGGCGTACTTATTGTCTGCGGTCTCAGGGTTTCCTATCAGGTAGTCCCAGCTAGTGAACATCTTCCAGCTGAAGGTGAACTCTCCCTCCTCCGCCCCGTCTCCACCTTCATTCGAGTTACGAGCCATCCTGAACAGAAAACCAGGTTGGAAAAAAGAGAAAAACAGCCATCAAACATCTCCATCTGCATACATGTACTGTACATCTGATTGCCTGCATTTGTGTGTCTTGCCTACGTTCTAATGACAACCATCAGGCTGTATCCAAATATGCCAACACCCACAAGCAGGTATGACAGAGGGAGTCTGAACTGCAGCAGTCCGATCGTTCGCTCGCTGTTGTAGTAACCATAGAACAAAAAGGAGTACTTGCAGTATCCCTGTTGGTGAGGTACACAAACAAATATCCAAACTTATGGACACATATCACAACTGCACAAGCAGGTGCAAAGCAACTTTCACACTTTTTTAATAAGACTAAGAAAAAGTTAAATATAGCAAATAAAATAGTAACATCTGGTTAAAATTTTGATAAAAGAAAACAGGACTAAGAGTCTACAGCCATGCTAACGGCTCTATGAGGCTGTACATGGGACATTTCTGTTGAGACATTTCCCTAAAAACCACATATCTGAACCCCCGCACTCAGGGAAAAGTCAGGGGATCACCAGAGTCATTTGGATTCATCTTCTGATCACCATGAATGTCTGTACAAAATTTCATGGCAATCCATTTAATGGTTGGTGACATATTCATTCTGGACCAAAAGCGTTGGACCAGTTGCCGTCTTCATAGCCATGCCAGTAGCATGGCTAAAATTACAAACATTAGCATTTAAAACACAGCTTATCTGTTGTAGCCATGTCTTCCAAAGATATAGACTTGTTTTAGCCGCTCATTTTGAATATAATCTGCCTATCTTCATAAATTGAGTCAGGTATGATAAACTGATAGATGAAGCTAAGATCCTCACACCAAAGTCAAAGAGCACAGAGAAGTCCATGGCTGTGGCCTGCTCATCTCGGGGCACGGTTTTCCTGGGAATGGAGCCATAGGGAAGACCCATAAGGACCTAAACACAGAGGAGACGCTTGTAGGTGAGAAAGGAGAGAGATTTGAAAACATGTATGTCTGATACCTCAGGTATCACCTGCTGACATGTATTATGAGAAAGGCTGTACCTCAGGCAGCACCACCAGGCCAAACATGAACCCAAAAAGGACCAGATTCAGACCATACATCCACCTCAGAAAAATAAAGTAGGATGCCACAGATGACCCAAAGTGACCTATGGTTTGGGAAACAGAGACCTTGACTTAGAAATGTAGTGACGGCTTATTAGAAACAGTAAGATCATAGCTCAGTGATTATTTTTCAGATAGTCATTGTGGTACCAACTTTCTACTTCCTTTATCTTCCTCTCCCAGGGTATACAGGCTGTTTTGAAGTTCTCAAAGTCACGTTTAAACTTGATCAGTTTCTGGGGGAAAAAGTTTAAAATGGTTATTTCAATAATATATAATATACTCCACATTATAAATGAATAAAGTTTGTATTGTTTCAGCTTTAAGTGTCAACAAAGCTGTAACATGAACAGATTACCTTCGTCAACATGACTTTGAATGCATACAGCTTCCTGCCTCTTCCTTTCCCAAGAGCTCCTTCAAACTTTTCAACAAACTCCTGGGCCTCCCTGTGTGACCAATCAGAGAAAGCACAGACGACCATGACCTACCTAACCAATGAATGAATTAGTTAGTGGTAACAGGATGTTAAAACAACAGGTGTGGGATGATACACTGATTGATGATACATTCCTACTTAGACTTGGGAAGCAGGAAGCTTCTCTCAGTCAGCCACAACAACATGGATTAAACAGTGTCAAACTCATGAAAAAAATAATGCAGTTTACCTATCGTTTTCCCTTCCCAGAGCCTTGCTTGTCTGTACATAGAGAAACATACCGTCCACCTCTCTCTCACTCTCACACACACACACAAATACACTAACCTACACAATTCCCAGCCTTGGCCCGGGCAAGCCTTCTCACACTGACGATGTCTGACAGGCTGAACTGCAGCCAGCCTTATGTGTGCTGCACTGTGTTTTCCTGAGATTTGAATGACAGCTGTCATCATGTTTCTATTCTGCATCTAAGAGAGGGGAGAATTCCCCCAACAGAATAAAATTTTGAATGTGAGTGAACAATTATTTTCCTGGATCTAATCACTTTGTGAGGTTTCAAGAGTCTAAAGACTTTGATTTCCTGTTGACTGTTTCTGTGCAGAATTAAGTCTGTCTATGAGAATGTGATTAATCGGGCAAACCCTGGCATGCTCCACCAAAAATGTCTTGTATGTTCGAGCATTAGATTAGAGCTAATGTCTTCCAGATTTGTAATATGACAAAACAGGGTCACAGGTAAACCTGATGTGACCCCGCTGTAAAGCATCTCTGTTTAAATAAATCGATTTTGTTTTTTCCAAAGTACTTTTTAATGTCTATACGTCACAGCACTGACAAAGAGAAGTATCAAACAGCCAAAGTGGCAATGAACAAGTTTTAATAATGCATGATCAACATCACATGTACATGACATGAGTGATGGTAGGCATCAAGGAAAGTGAAAAAAATAAATGAGTAACAAGCAAAATACCAAAATAAAACAAGCATAAAAAAACAAAATGCAGCAGCAGCAACAGCCAAAAACAGTCAGAGGATGTGAGTTCAAGTTGGCCACTGTTTTGGATTTTGTTTTTACTTGAGCAGTATGAGTCTCCTCTTCATGCGCCAGGGTTTGTTCCTCAATGTAGTGATCAGTTTCTTCTTCTCCTCTACCTGTTCCTTCAGGGCTTCGATCTCCCCCTCTGACAGTGATTCTTCATCAGACTCGGAGGAAGATGAGGAGCTGATAAAGGGAAAGAGCTGTCACATGCCGTGGCTTTGATAAGGGCGCTACAGGAGCCAAATCTAAACATCAGACGACAGCAGCAACACCAACATCTGAAAATCCAAAACCTCAACTCATCTGTATGTGAAGAACCATTTTACAAAGTAGAGGAAGGGCAGAAATTCAGTGAAGCTCAACTCTTCAAAATATACACATATAAGATGTGCAAGAAATTTTGTTTATTGTGCTGGTCTTCTTGCTATTTATTTAGTTAAAAAGTGACCATTGGGTTATTTTTTATATTTTAATTTAGTGCTAATTAGCAAATGTTAGCATGATAACCCATTAAACTAACATTGCAAACATAGAAAACATTAAGCTGTGCCTGCTTAACATCAGAACGTTAGCATTTAGCTTAAGGCACTGCTGTGCTTCAGTATGGCCTCAAAGAGGCACTAGCATGAGTATAGAATCTAAGGGCCTGGTTTTGGTAGAAAAGAACTAGTTTGTTCAACGTGTTTTCCAAGCACATCTGAAAGCAAAATTGTTCAATAGCTGTTCTAAATGGCCACACTCGAAGATGGGGTGAAAAAGCCTGCAGTCATAGAGAGGGGGAGACACAATAATGTTTTAAATATAGGGGAAAAGGGGCACATTTTCAGACTTTCTGTACTGGAAAGTGTTGCACTCAGGGTACACTCAGAAAGTGCCAGAAATTTTTGGATGACAAAGAAAGCTAGAGATTACTTTCTCACAGCCACACAGTAGCCAATTGCTGTGTGAAGAGGGTGTGAATGTCAGATTGTTAGTTTTAGAAAGCTACAGAAATGGATGGACACAGACAGGTGGCAACTAGCTTGTGAGCAAAGTTGAGCATTTAGCAACTAAAGAGCCAGATGTTTCCCTCAGGAGTTTGGTAGAGACCAAAACAGAGCAAAAAGAGAGTGAATATTGGACTCGCCAGCTGTTTCTCTGGAATTGCTGGATGTGTAAGTTTGCTATATTAACTTATATGTCAATGTTGTGTTCACACCTTCTTTCTACTGCCCCAGAGAGGCCACATCAAAACAGTTACTGCAGGTTCAAAACATTTTGTTTAATAAATTTTTCTCGATGGCAGCATGGATTCTGCTGTCTGCCACAAGGAGTTGGAAAAAAAGAAAATTTTCAAGTCAAACACATAGTGGCTTTCAAAGAATTCAAAAACTTACCGTCAAGTGAAGGGAAGCGTTTGACAAATCTGTCCATCTGTCAGTCTGTCAGCACTATTTTGATAAGCTAAAGGCCAGCACTTTTAAAAGTTTTCTTTTACCTTCTATGCAGCACTTTGTCAAAATGTACTTCTCAAATTGAATTATTATATTAAATAATTTTCATGAGCAGACTTAAGAGTTATGGTATGGATTTGAATTCTTTTGTTAAAAAAAATGTTAAAATCCTCTTTCTTTACATTCAATAGACAGAACCAGTGGTTAGTTACTTTTTAAAGAAGCTAACTACCGGTTAATTAGCTAGCGATCTTGCAGCAAACTACCAAAACACTCCCAGTGAAACAATAGGAAGATTGTGGTGTCTCAGGATGTCTTGTCTTGTTGCCTTTGTTTTAAGGAGGTAGTAAATAATGGATGAACAAAGGAGGATTACACCATCCATCACAGCAGCCAGAAATCTTTATCACTAAAACTTGTTCACCATAACTGAACTGTCTTTTGTAAAACATCTGATAGGATGATGATATAACCTTCTCTGTCGCTCTCAGATGTTTTAAAGTTTCCCTCATCAACAATCAGATGCTGTTGATGTGCCACTTTAAAAATCAACCAGATATACTGTAAATGCCATATATTCAGGGAAACAAGTGTGTATTCTGTGTTGTAATAATAATGATGTTGTTTACAGTGTCTCATCTCCCTGAACGTATGGCACATAAAGTAACTTCATATCACCGGAGTCTGCCGGGAAGTCTGCATGAGACTGCATGGAGAAAGCCCATACGGGTGTGTGGAGCATGCAGGTAGGTGAGAGACAAGTCTCAAAGAATACTGCACCTGCTCAACTTGCCCTTCTTCTTTTTCTTGTCCTTCTCGCCATCTTTATTCCTCCCTTCTTTCCCTTTAACATTTCCCTTCTTCTCCTTATTCTGCTCCTCTTTCTCCTTTTTGGACACCACTCTCCCTCCTTTTTTCCTTTTCTCTCTGTCTTCTTCGCTCTCCTCATCGCTCTCCTCATTAGCAGCTCTCCTCCTGGAGGCTTTTGATCCTTTGCTTTTCACACTCCGGTTGTCTTCCTCATCATCTTCGTCACTGTCCCGGGGCTTAGCCTTCTTCTTTCGTCCTCTTTTCCGTGGTGCCTCATCCTCATCCTCCTCATCTTCCTCGTCATCACTGATCTGTTTGGCTCTACGCTGTGGCTTTGCTCTTCTATTTTTCCTTTTCCTCCTGGCCTCATCTGAGACACACATGTATACATTTATATACAAATGGCTGAAACTTTGATCCAGTGACACAATTTATATTACATTACAAAAAGTACAAAGAATAATGATAAAGAGTTGTAAAAAATGCCCTGGAATCTTTCAGTTGAGCTATCACAAAATAAAGGAGGAAATTTGGAAAACAATCAGTAATTTACACTCTTTTGTCCATCACACCATCACATTGTGACAAATCTTCAAGATATAGTCATATACTGACCAATGTAACTGGATCTCTGATGAAAAGCAGATGAAAATTGTCTCACAAAACTCACCTTCACTTCCACTGTCTAACACAGCATCAACCTCCATTCCAACTGGAACATGTGACCAAAAAACATGCAAACACAAATTCAGGTGATAAATCTCAAATAGGTATCCAGCATTCAAAACTGACTCAGTCATTATCAATATAATAAAAAAAGTTAAGTGTAAAAACTTGAAAATTGACTGTAAGGAAAAATATAAAAAATCTTCTCACCATCTTCAACCTTAACTGCAGCAAGGTTTTTCCGCTTTGGAGGCATTCTTCTGGGTCCTTTTTACTTATCTGTATCTTCTTTTTGTCCAGTTAGACCTCTTCTGCTCACTTCAGACTCTGCCTCGTCTCTACCCATGAGTCACTCAGTGTAAGCAGCTGATACACCTATAAAGATACTGTGTCAAAAATCCAGGACACACACCCACACACACACACACACACACACACACACACACACACACACACACACAAACACACACACATGTAGCAACGGGTGTGCCTCTGCTTAGTCTGTTCAAAGTCAGGGCTCCTTGACGACCGTCAAAGACACAGTCCATTAGATGATAATCAGGAGCCAGGGGAGAAAACAGAGTCAGACAATGCACTTGTCAGTCAAAATGCTAAGTGATATTTGACTAAAGCAAAGAGAGCACATATGCAGTCCACACACTTTAATCCCTGTATTTATTCAAATTCAACTTGTATTATTGCCATATAGTGTATGTGATAATAAAAGGGAAACAGCTCTGACACCAAAAACTGATAGTTGGACATTTGCAATCATTCAGTCATGACCTAGAAAGGAGACACCAGAGCAAATGTAGACATAAAGGTCAGGCTTCATTAAAGTTGGATGGAGGCTTAAGTAAGCCTGAGTGAAAAGTGAAACAACGCACTGTTTTTAAATATTGTACACAGTGTCCTGTGACTCATAAACAGTTTGGTGCAAGACTTACTGTACTCCATCGAATGAGTAATTTAAAAGAAATTGTTTTATTAAAGTCAGACAATTTTCAAGCTATTCATTAAAGGAGAGGTTCAAATTTTTTCAAGCCTATCCCAAAACAATATTCCAATGCCCATATGTACAATGAAAGAGTATCTGTTCCATGCAGTCAAATTCTCAAGTTCATAATGGCCATGGCCCTCTCCAAAGCATTTCCAATAAAAAGTGACGTGGATCAAAAGTCCAAAGTCACAGTTCTGTTTATAAAAAAACAACATTTCAAAGTTCATCTGAAGCTAATATGTGGCTTCAGTAGTCGGAGTTAGTCCAATTAGGTGGTTAGCCTTTTGTGTGAAATTTTGTCTTTGTGTTATCTTTCCACTGTGGCTCAACAAGGAAAGACAAATACGTAAGTTTGTACTAAAAGGACTGTAAGTTCTGAAAACACCCACTTGATTTGATTAACTCAGACTTTATATTGGCTTGGTCTAAACTTTTGAATCCATTTTTGCCATTGTTTAAAGACAGACTTAAAAAATGTGAACCTATCCTTTCATTAACTGTTTTTCTAGCACCATGGTGAAAGTGGAGCCTGAGGGATGAACAGTGTAGCCTGAATTGTCCATGTTTCAAACACTAAGATACAGGATCTACCTGTGTGGTTATGGTCAAATGTCAGATCTGACCTTTTGAATAATGCAGGAGGAAACAGGAGATGCTGGGACTGCTATCCAGCTAACACAGAGCGCAACACGCTGCCGGGAGGTTATATGAATGCTGGCTTGAGGGCTTGTACCTGAAAGACAAGCAAAGCCCTTGAGGTTGGAGTTTTTCATGTCCTCCTGTTCCAGCCCTTCCTCTTGCTCTTCCTCCTTATTGTCCCCCTCCACTTCCTGCAACCTTCCAAATCTCCTCTCCGTCATGCCTCCTTCTCACTATACTATACTTGGGCTAAGAGAAGGCTTAGATGGATTTATTCTTAAGCCCCATTAACTAAAAAGGGTCTAACTTTCCACCAGTTCACACTGAGGCTCAGTGCCTACCTTTAGTCTCCAAAGGAAAACTGGACACCATCCAGCAGTCAAATCAGTGCTTGTAGCGCCGCAATGTCTCACTCCTCCCTTCATTACCATTAGTGAATAAGAGATGCCCATCGTGGTAGAGCGGACATTGAGACATCCGGTAATGTGCAACCTGTCATGGCTCAGTTTTCTGCCACATTGTACCAGCATGGATTGAAGACTGGGACGGAGCCAAAACACAACTCCAGTAGGAGGGTGAAACAGCGGGCATCAGGGGGTTGGTATTACCTGGATAAATAAGAGCAAGGTAGACTATGACAGAGTCTCCAGTATACAGCGGAGATGGAGGGCTTACGTGTCTCCTTATCAGAGTCTCCTGAGTCTTCATTAAATAATGTGATTGAGAATCCTTGGCTCATGATGAAAGAGTAAAGCTTTTACTTCATCCTCTGGATCTCAAATAACTACAGAATTAATACTTAATGTTTGCCTGCCACCAATTGATCATGAGCATCAATGGAAGAGGATCTGATTGGCACTGTGATTTAATGTCAGTGGCATTATGAGCTTGTTGACTTATTGTCTTAAATGATTTAGACACAACACTGTATTCCTCAGGGTAACCCTTACATTGCCTAGATCTTGAATTTCAATTAAGTCTGTACAGGACAAGACTTCCAGTGACTTATCAATATATAGAATTGCAGGTTAATAAAATTGAACTGATGAGACAACACCATTATTTTTAGATTTGACTGACAGGTGATTGGTTGATTGATTTACTGGACCACCCAGTGCCACCCAGTGGCTGGGACACACTGGACTCCTGAGGTGTGTTTTCCAAGTCGAGAGCCCACCCAGTGTTGCAGCTATATTATACAGCTAAAAAACAGATTTAAGTTGAGTGTGTAAGCCCAGCCAGAGATGAGTGATGATTGTTTTACGCCTAGCTAGCTAGGTTAAGTGGCCCCCATGTCTAATGAATTGTTTAATACTTCCCAGTCACAGGTCCGGAGACAGCTGCGCTCAGTGTCTGAGAGGCCAAGAGAAAAATATATGTCATTGTGGTTTAAAATGATTATAGTTGTGAATATAAGTGGACTCATTGGTTAGGAAATTGACAGAGGTTAACAACCAAAGCTAAAGCAGGGTTATTGCAGGGTTATACATTTTTAAAGACAAAAAGGATGTATAGAATTAATCAAAAATAAATGAAAGCAAATTTTAAAAAGTAACATCTTCATGTTTAATTCAGCCATTTCAAAACATTTCATAAAATAATACCTTTGGAGTGATGAGCTGCTTTGATACGAAAGATTAGGCCAGGCAGAGATGGAAAGCAACCTGCACACCTGTCTGTTGCCAAAATAGCATAAAATCACATCTATATTTTTCCTGTAGTGTATGCTGCAGAGAAAGACCATTTTCAACTTATTCAAATTTCAAATTTATACTGCAGATTTAATTTACAAATTTACTGGTTAGTGGTTTCAGAAGACACTGACAGATAAAAGAACCATTATGCAACATTTAAAGAAAATTATATTCTGCTCTTGTTAATATTCATCTAGTAAAACAAAACAACAACTGCTACTGTAATTTGAAGTGCTTACAGTGTCTCTTTTATCATGAATTCACAGTTTTAAACTCACTACTCTCACTACTCTCAGTTAGCACTGTGCATCTAAACATCACTTTCTCAATAAAGTGCTTTGTTTTGAGGCTCATTTGCTGATTAGCTTTTTTTCACCCCCTTAGTGTCTCTGCAGGCTCGGCACCCTGTACATCCTGGGTTCACTTTGCCGAGAGAAACCAGGAAGGTACCCAGGAACCCCGTGGTTGCCGGGGTGATAGGTCCTGGGGATAGGGGTTCTGGTGGCTGGAGGTTGCCATTCATGGTCTCCAGCAGGAGGACGAGGGTTGCGTCCAGTCCTACTAAGATACAGCCTCTGATTATTGCCATAGTTTTCTTCCCCATCTCCTAAAAGAGAAGGTAGAAATAAGAGAAGTGTGTCATTTCAGATGTGGTCAGAAAATAACGACACAGCTTATTAACATACAGTAGAAAGTAAAATCCACTGGCCTGCCAGCTTGACTGAAAACACTTGTAGCTATAAGCACCAGCTTTATCAGCTGCATACCTAGCTGCAGCTAGTTTTCATCATAAAACTGCAGCAGCCCTTGCAGGTAATGTTAATCATCTACTGTATATACTGTACTGCAGACTGCTGTGGCATCAATACATAAACTCTTGTTACCGTAGCTAAAGCATTTTAGCCGACGAGCCTAAAATGACATGAAATGCTGTGTGGGGAAAATATAAAAAAAAGTAAATAAGTTAGATAAATTATTGTGCGCGCGGATTAAAAAAAAGAAGCAGGAAAATTAAGAAATTGTAAAATAAAACAAGCTATTGAAAGAAAAAGAGGGGAAGTAAAGTTTTAATTTATTTTTATCAAATGATTTCTGGTAAAAAAAAAAAATCAAATTTTTGCTATTCTTTACCAAAAGGAGTTTAAAGGAAAAGTATAAAGGTTTGTATTTCATCATATATTCAATTTTGATTATTATGGCAGTATATATAATTAATGTATTCAATTATAGTTTTGACTCTTCAAATTATCTTCTTACTACATTTTGTAAGTTTTGGGCCTCCATAACTAGAGACCAGAACCAAATTTCCTAAATGAAGGCAGAATAACATGAATCTTGACATGATGAATTAGTGACTTAGTCTTACAGTTGAACAGGTTTTTTTTTTGTTTGTTTTTTTTACACTGGATATTTTTTATCCTGTGATAAATATCCTTTTAATTCTTTTTCCTTTTTTCCAGAATTGAAAAGTCTCACTCTCTTGGTCTTGTAGTGAAACGTTGTTGTTTTGTTGCTCTGCAGCCTGTGATGTTTCTTTTCTGGCCTCGTCCAGATCCATTTGTGCCTTCAGCGCTGCTCGTTTGTTCTTCTTCTTGTTTTCCTCATTTTGCTTGAAGGGGACACACAAGCAATTATGATCTTAGAAATGTAGAAGAAATCATAAGGAAATGTGCATCAGTTATTAGATTACTTTTATTCAGCTTCTGCATTTGACAAGCAACACAATGATGAGTGTTAATTGCCGAACCCTCTGGTTTTGGGGCACAAATGAGCTGTTACTCTGCTGCTCTCTGCTGGAGTGACGATACTAATACAACTACACTGGTCACAGTGTGAAACCACAGGTGCCTCAGGTGGTCTATTCGTGCATCCACACACTGTTGGGAAGTTTCAAAGCTGCTAAAAAAGCAAACAATTAACAAACGTGAAGGATCCTGAGAATTTTTACTTTTGCTTGCCTAGAAACTCAATATTTGCTCTAAATTCAGAAATTTTGTTCATTCATAAAAAAATTTCCAACCTTGTCACTTGACTATGAGAATTTTCAATTGTAATCTTTGCTTATTCCAGTGTATTCAAAAGTGCATAAAAGCTAGAGTACTGGTGCTGATGAGAGGAAAAACAAAGGCTAATTTCAGGCTACCGTTTGTAGTTTTTTCTTCAGTTCCACATTAGCTTCTTTGTAGCTTTTGGATGTGGATTGCAAGTAATAGATGGCTAGTCTGAAAAGTAAAATAACAGATTATTATTATCTAAGAAACTTGAACTTTATGACTAAAAGGAAATGATGACAACATGCAAAATAGCTTAAACTGAGCGAAAAGTACATATTCATGCAGTCTGCTGCTGAGTGTTTGCTGACTCACACCATAAGCAATATGAAGGGTAGCACTAGTCCAGGGTTAGAGGCATAGCTGAACACTTTACTGAACCAGGCAGGGAAGTCGGACTCCAGCGTCTCTTGGATCACATCAAACATTCGTTTTTTCCCACTAAGGAGAAGAGAATGATTGTGAGAGAAAGTCAAGTAATCAAATTGTAAAAGCCAGATCACTTGAACAAGCATCATCACCTGAAGGGTCCACAATCAAAAGAAGGAGGAATGGTGACGATGGTGTAGATGGCAGGCAGAGTGGACAGGAAGAGGATGACCAGCAACATGGCCATGTAAAAGTTGTTGGAGCCAGAGGCCTTGAAGACTCTTTCCTGTGGCACATTACAGCACATCACAGCCCAGCACTGCAGGTACATGGACACATGGAGGCGGAGGACATTCAGGGCAGGTAGGCAGGGGGCATAGAAAGCCCCCATCCTGGAGGAAAAGGGAAAGAGGGAGTGGAAGACAGGCTGAAAGTACAGCTCACCATCACTCATTAGTTTTCCATTATACCAGTGCTGCAAGTTGTAAAGAAAACACAAAAATGAGATGTGCTTAAATTTAAATCAAACTAGTGTCATTTTCCTACCATATCATTCCTTGATTGAAGATCAGGCCCAGGACATTCCCACTGACATCAAACTCAGAGTAGGAAGGCTTTCACAAACAACACAAAAAAGACAAAAAATAACTCTGCTGTGACTCATATTTTCAGAGCCAGTACTTCAACTCACCTCTAGAAAAAGGTGCACTTTTTTAATGTTTAATGACAAATAAATTAAGCACTCCGTTGAATTTCAGTGGCACAGTCACTGTGATCAGTTAGAAGGGATGACTCACGAATCCAGCCTCCAGGTCCCAACACCAGCAGTAGTTGAGAAAACGAACAAGCACAGCTCTCAGGAAATCACCAATCAGCAGCGTGATGTAGGTTGTCATGGTATCAGATATGATCAGCCGGACAAACTCCTGCATAGGATGAAGCATTCATATATGATATAATACACATAGATATCAATATGTGATAGTAATATTATACTGTAATGCTGTTGATCATTTAACAGAGATAATTGTTTAAAAGAAAGAATAAATGTTTTTCTGTCATGTTTGCCTCATGATCACCTGAGGTTATTCTCTTTTATTTACTACTTTTTTACTGAGTAAATCTCTAAATATCTAACAAGCAAGTTTACGTTAGTTTACCATGTTTATTGTCTATAAGATTTCTAAGCATAAAATGCAACTGTATGTCCTACCCAACACAAAATACACTGTATGTCATCTTTACTTCTAACCTTAAATCACCTGAGCTTCGGTTTTACCTCCTTTGCATTTTACACATTTCTCAAAGCAACATTTCCATTAGAAAATAAAAAAAACAGTTTTGATTATGGTGTCAAGCAACGCAATTTATGGTAACCTAAAGTTGTCGATAATAAATAAATTGTGACATAATCTGGTAGATTTTTTAAATTCCAGTAAAAAGTGTCTATTAAAAATGGCTGCCCACTAATTCAGACAAAATCAGCAGCCAAGTCCCATAGTAACTGCCTGTGCCATGTTTGTGTCGATTGACAGACAATGACTAAGTAATGAAAAGGGACATTTTAAGATAAAATGGTCATTGGGAAAATGCCGTTGTCAAATGTCAACCGACTTTGGATAAAGCAGATTTTATATTACACATTTTGTTTGTATTCATTCATATGATTATTTCATAAGCAGTCACTTTGAGTGACACAACTTTATGCTGTAACAACACTTACATCATACAGTTACATAATACTTCACAAACACACATGCACACTGACCTGCCCCACCATAGTCTCCCAGCAGGGCCCTCTGGGCACATCAGCGGGTTGGATAGGGATGGGTGGAGCGGTGCTGTTTTCTGATACCGTGCCGTTGTAAAGACTGGATTCCCACGTGGTTATATTAAACTTTACGATCTTTTCCTCTTCCCTCTGAGACATACATACAGATACACACACACTTCATATTGACTATAATGTAACAACACAAAAGTATCTCACACATCCACACATACTAGTTCTCACTTTGAGGTTGATCTCATCCATGAGTGCAATGATGAAGGTGTAGAGGTTTCCCAAGAAGAGGGCAAAGATGCGACCCAGCTGCCACTGCAGGGCGACACGAGGGTGGTAGTTCTCCAGGGAGCTGATGACGTCAAACAGCATGGGGCAGAACATGCCCAGTAATGACATGACCATGTTCACCTGAGGAACACATGGGCCTTAGACTCAAGAAAGCTCACATCGCATGTGAGGACACTAAAGTACAGCATACAAATTGTATTCATATTGAAAAAGTAACAAATAAAGTATACTCAAAGCAGTCAGCGTGCAAACTGAAAAGCTTAGAATTTTGCGTGTGCGACTCATGTACACTATTCCTCTGCAAAGTAATGCACTAAGAGAAGGGAGAAGTTGCTATTCTTAAAATGATAGTGTAGTCCTAGTGCTTTAAAACCATATATCACACAGCTCTATATAATGAACTAGCTAAAGTCTTGACTACTACTAATATGATTCATATACTTTTTTTCGCGTTATTCTGTCTCTCTGATCCCCTGTCTCTCCATCTCTCCTTTCTCATTTCTACCTCATTCCTTTCCCACCAGGTGTGATTCTCCAGTCCATCTAGAGCAAACTTCTGAGAGCGACGCACTACAAAGTAGATGAGGTATCCACTTCCTGCTAAGCAGCACAAGACCAAGAAGTTGGCCAGCACCCTCAGAAAGCGAGTCAGATGGATGTTGTCATCTTTTCGGCTCTCTTGCTCCTCTAAGATTGCTTCCTGGAGAGGTCGAAGAAGGGATATACATTATCTAGATGATTGTATTATAAATAGCAGTACTTATTATACTGGAACACCAACAGTCAGCTGCACTGACCTTGAAACTGGTGGTGATGGAGGCAAACTTATTGTCTGCAGTTTCAGGGTTTCCTATCAAGAAGTCCCAACTGGTGAACATCTTCCAGCTGAAATTAAAGCTGTTATCATCTCCAACCCCTGACTCATTCGCATTACGGGCCATCCTTTAATCAGAAATAACCACAGATTAAGTAGAACATTGTGTCTCAAAGAGATTAATTAGTTGTTTGTAGTAATAATAAACTTACGTTCTTATGACCACCATATAGCTATAGGCCACTGTTCCCACACCAACCAGGAAGTACGACAGAGGCATACGGAACTTGAGCCAGCCAATAGCACGCTGGTTGTTGTAGAAACCGTAGAAGAGGACTGAATACTGAGCGTAACCCTGTGGATAAAAATTGTAGTTGCAGTAAAGTCACAGATTTTTTCACATTTGTAAGTATCGGTAGCACTTGGTGATGTTCTTTCAAAACTTTGGGCTACAATACATCTTTATTTTAAAACTGGCACCCAGAAACATGTAACAAAGCAACATATAATGCTATTTAAAGTGTGTGAGGTGTTGCACACATGTTGTCAACTGACCCCACAGTCCCATAAGACAGCAAAGTCCATGGCACTGGCCTCCTCAGCCCTGGGGACAGTCTTTCTTGGAATGCTGCCATAGGGTCTCCCCATTAATGCCTGTAATAATAATAATAATAATAATACATTTTCACTTCGTAGGGGAAAAATTGAATTTCGAGCTGTATTCTAGACACAATGGGAAGCCAATCTTGTAGTTCCGTCAAAAGCTGAGCAGCTGCATTTTGGAGTAATAGCAGACATTTTATTCCTTTTTTACTGGGTGTGGAATATAGAGAGTTACAGTTATCCTGACAGGATGAAATAAAGGCATGAATAACAAAAATTATATGATTTTAGATATGCTTCGTAACTGGTAAAAGCAGGACAGAATAACCCCTTTTCCTTGGTTTTCATGGTTCAGAACTGAATCAAAAAGGACTCCCAAATTTCTGGCGGAAAGCTTGGTATTGCTTGGCATGATGTCAAGTTTTCAATTAACTCTGATCATCAGGCTGGGTGGGGCAAATATAACTATCTCAGTCTTATTCTTGTTAAGCTGGGGAAGGTTACAAGACACCCAACACTTGATATCCTCAAAGCAGTCTTTTAGGCCAACCAAACTTAAAGAAACAGTAGGATTGAGAGGAAGATATAATTGTGTATAATCAGTGTAAAAATTAAACAGTGTGTTGTGTCTACTAATTATATGACCAAGGGGAAGCATGAAGATTGAGAAGAATAAGGGCCCAGATTCGACCCTTGAGGTACACTGCAAGAAAGGCTCATAGATGAGGAAATGAAGCTACCTAGTTCAACAGAAAAATGCCTGCTAGAGAAATAGGTCTTAGAAATAAGCAGGACAGAGGAGAGTTATCAGAAAAAAAACTTAACAACATAACAGAATGAACTAAGAAATATAAATAAGAACCATACTACAAATGCGCTACAAGGAAATAATGGTGAAAAAATACGCCATACCTCTGGCACCATAACCAGGCCAAAGGTCAGACCAAACAAGATCATGTTGATGCCATACATCCACCTCAGGAAGATAAAGTAAGAGGCAACTGAGGAGCCAAAATGACCTAAGAAGCAGAGGGAATAAATATGAGGACAATCATTACTATTACTAATACTTAAACCTAAAACCAGAGAAAATAAAGTGAGACCTGCAAAATATGTGAACTAAATGTACAACTACTCGGGAACCATACGTTTGTTATTGGCTTGCATAGTTTTATTATACTTTTTTAGCCTGGAAAACTAGAAATAAAACCTGAGGTTATTAGGGAAAGGAGTATTTTGGAAAAAAAGATAAAACAAATCTACTTTCAATCTCCTTTATTTTCATCTCCCATGGAATGCAGGCAGTTTTGAAATTTTCAAAGTCCCGTTGGAACTTCATCCATTTCTAATAAAAAGAAATTAAATAAAAATGCATCATAGAGTCTTTTACATTATTTAGTGATATTATAAATAAATCAAAGTCAGTGATTCCTTGCCTTGGTCATCATGACCTTGTAGGCATAGAGCTTCCTGCCTTTCCCTTTCCCCAAAGCTCCCTCATATTTCTCCACAAACTCCTGGGACTCCCTGTAAGAAAGCCGGCATTTGATTAAAAGATTCATTGGTGAAACCTGGAATTGCAGCTGAGAACTCAGGGGAATCTGATCATTTCAGTACCTTACTCATCAGTAAGAAAGTAATGTACCGTAAAGTGACAAGTTTCTTTTTCATTGGCCAGGGTTTTCCCCTCAGACTTTGGATCAGTTTCTTCCTCTCATCCACTGCCTCCTTCAGCTTCTCCAGCTCCTCCGGTGACAGACACTCTGGCCTCACCTCCTTCTCCTCATAATCCTCTTCTTCATTCTCTTCATTTTCTTCCTCACTTGCCTCCTGCGCTGAACTGAGGCACAGAGGAGCAGTGCGTTTAATGTCTTTGCACCTTTCTTGTGAGCACAATACAATAGTTTTCTTTAGTAAGAAACCACAAATAAGGTGAATTTGTGAGATAATACTGTACCTTGTTTCAACTACTTTTTTGTGCTTTTTCTTCTTCACTTCCTGTGCTTTCTCTTTTACCTTATGTTTACCTCCATCTTCCTCTTTCTCTTCTTTTTTGGCAGGTCTATGATTATTTTTTCCCTTGGCATTTCTTTCTTCAGCTTCTCCCTCTATGTCCTCTTTCTCTTTTTTTTTGGTTTTATCATTTTTTAAATTCTTCCCTGTTTTCATTGTCTTACCACTTTTTATTATGGTGTGCTCCTCCTCGTCTCGCTCTCTTCCTTTTGCTTCTTGATCATTTTTAACTCTCTTTCTCCTGCCTCTTTCTCTTTTCTCAAGCCTGGCCTGCAATTCCTCTTCCCCTTCTCCTGCTTCTTTACATGCTCGTTTCCTCCTCCTATTTCCCTTCTTCTTATTCTTTCTATCAGCATCCCTTCTTTTTCTTCTGTGTCTTTCCCTCTTATGTTCCTCTTGAAAAGTGGAAACCTCATCCTCGTCACCTGTAGTAAAAACGTAGATGCTGTGTTTATTCAGTGGTAGAATTAGCATTAATATACTGCACAGATTATTCACACACGCATAATTCTCTCTGCGGTGCTATAAACCAATAATCACACATAATTATCATGCAGTATTATGGTGTCATAATCCTGTGATATTGTAGACACAGGTCATGACTGAAGGGCAAATAGGAGCGTACATATTATACAGGACTGTGTATGTAAAAAAAGAACTCCAGTCAATGAGCTGGTAGAGCAGCAAGGCCAGATGGGTCTATGGTCGGCAAAGACAGTGGAGCTTCTGAGAGAAGTGAAGGAATAATTTGTCAAAGAAGTATACACTAAAGACAAAAAAGGGATCTAGGTAGAGGAAGAAAATGGAAAGAGACTCCTCTGCCTTTCTAATACCTTGTAGAGTAGAGATAGTCTGAACCAAATGGTGCATCAGTGATTAATATTATGATATAAGAGAACCCACTCACCTGCAGACTCCAGCCCAATGTAAACTGTGGAACAGACATAATTACACTGTCAAAATGAAAAGTTAAAAAAAATTTTCCAAAAAAATGTTCTGACTTTGAATGTTCACTATTTTCAGCTTACAAGAAGTTGGAGTTAATTTGTTATGTTACATTGTTACAACTTGGAACTTCTTCTTCAGTTCATTTTTCTTTTTCTTTTTTCTTTTTTCTTCAGAATCTAATAAGTGAAAATAGCTCGTATGGGTACGTTGTGTCCTCTAGAAGTTTCAGTTTATTCTTACACTTGACCTCAGAACTTGATTAAAATGTAGCATTATTGAGTGATGCCTCCTGAGCCATGGCATCAAATCCTTGCATCTTTCGCTGCATTGCCTACAGATACAGTCAGATCCTAAGGAGGGCTGTTAAATGAGGCAAAACTTCATAACTTCTCCATCTTCATCATGGTTTACATTGTTTTAATTTTTATCCCAGAGAAGACCATGTGATTCATCTGAGACACATGTAAAACTAGACACATAACAGCCTCCCTCCTTAATTCTTCAAATTAGAAAATATAAAGCTTTTTTTTGAGAATTTTAACCCATAAAAATGCTATTAAGCTACCTGTGTTTCTAAATCAAATGCACCAATTTGATTTGACGAGTCAAGTGAACGATCAGTTGGACATTTATTTAACTCATTATTTTAGGTCACACAATGAGACTCATATTATAAGTTCTGAGAGTGAGAACTAGAAAATTGTAAGTGAGGTCAATGCTGAAGTAATCATAAAAGAAGAGTTTATTCATTGTAGTTCACAATGCTTTCACAGTGGATTCCTTTTTCTTTATACATAGTTGCATTGCATTACCAACCCCTGCCTTCTCTGATGACCTCAACTTTATAAATCCTTTCCATTTATTATATCTTTAACACGAGCCTGAACCCCTTTCTCTGGCAGAGCTTAGTCTACTTTATTGTGTACCTGGCACTATTGTCCTGCTTTAAAGGGGGATAAAGAGGACAACAAAAAGGACCACTGACAAACCTAACAGATATTTATGTAGTCGGCCCTTTGATGTGTGTCCTTAGTGTAACCGGAGTGGCCAGCACACGGGTCATTACGGCCATGTGCAGCAGAGGGGCACAAAAGGGACAAACAATGGTCTAATGAAGGGAGACGGGGTGGCCAAGCCCACAAGGACGGGGGAGACAGCCGAGGGCCAGAGGCCAGCTTCCAAATATGCAGCAGAGTGAGTGGGATGCAAGAAATTAGTGTATGAATATGTTTGTGGTGGTGGATGGGTGGCCTTGTCTTGATCGTGACACTTAGAAATTCAGTGGAAATAGCTGTAAGGTTTTTCACTTGTAGGTTCTATTCATATTACTGAAATTAAGGCTCTATTAACCTTAATAAATTGGAATGGTCTTGTCCAAAAATAGGCTCAAAATAGTCTCATACATCGGCTGCAAAGGACAAGCCCACACAGAGCAGCAAGTAAATGTAAATAACAAACAGAACACAGTTATCAGAACTATATCATAAACAAACTACACAGACAGAACCCAAAGGGCCTTGCTTTATCTAAATTTTCAATATTATTTTCTCTTAATGACCATGTTGCCATGAACTACAAATTGAAGATCATTTATGGCAGATTATGGCAAGTAAATCTATCAGTATTTTATCTAAACAGGGACAAAGAATGAATGTCCTCTATAAACAAAAGTCCTGCGTCATAAAATGTGTAAACCAAAATAGCAATTTGGTCATGGAAAAATAAAGATGATCATGGTCTTACTGTCATTCTCAGAGGTGATCAGACTGTCTCGAGGCATCCTCCTCTCATGGTCTTGTATCTCCTACAACAGTCGTCCCAGCATCCAGTGGAAATGTGAAGTCGAAATGAGGCTGCAGGGTTTCAATTGGCTCTCTCCTGCTGCATCTTTAGAGGAAAGAATGCAGCCTATCCAAGCACACACACACACTGCCATGGGAATGAAGAGTGTGTGTTTTTGTGAATATGTGTGTGTGTGTGTGTGTGTGTGTGTGTGTGTGTGTGTGCGTGTAGAGGGGCGTGTACATGATGAGCAACTCGCATGATAAGTTTACTTTTTCGTTGCCACCCATCGACCTGAAACAGGGACAATGACAGCATGGAAACCCTAGAGCCACGCAATTTCACTAGCGATCAATTATTCAGAACAGTTATGACTGCCTTTATACAGCTGTGTGTGTGTTTGCGAGTGATTATGAGTGTGTGTGTGTGTGTGTGTGTGTGTGTGTGTGTGTGTGTGTGTGTGTGTGTGTGTGTGTGTGTGTGTGTGTGTGTGTGTGTGTGTGTGTGTGTGTGCCAGACAAAAACATGATGGCTTTGAGAGCAGCAGCCCTGAATAAGGGTCATGGCTCTTCTGTTTTTATGGTATCATAACAGATGAATCAGCTGTTAGGGCTCACTGAGAAGTGTAATTCAAAAATCACATTCACCTCCTTTAGCTCAATGGTCTCATGGTCCACGACTTGCTTTTCTTCATGAAATAAGGGTGATTTCTACCTTGCATTTTCATCGACGTACAGATGGTTTTCCGATTTGGTTTATTCACATACCCAGCAGTTATTTTCCTTCTGGTCCAACATACTCACCCACATCCTGGTCACCTCTAAATGAGCCCATATGACTAAAACTAGCGATATTAATCTATGCAAAGCACCAGTAAAGAAGTGAATAAAAGGGGACCATGATACTGATCCTTGACCAACTATTTCTTTAAATTTGCTTTTCATTTTTTAAATTTGCTTCCCTAAGTGTCTCACAGGTTTGTGTAAAAATAACTATACTGTAGGCCAGTCTGTTACTCTTATCCTCAAAATAATGGTATATATTTATCTGTGAGTGGTGCAGATTTTTCTGACTGTAAAACCATTCTTCTGTCCCTGTCATATGAAACTAGAATAAATCCCAAAACTGACATTTCACATTGTGGTGAAGAATATGAAATAGGTCACAGATATTGTCTCAGTCTTGTGTGTCTGAGGCGGTTTCTGGACTAATTCTGCCATATGACACTGAAAACATGTGTTTGTGTGTATGCTTGTATAATAATTTTGTAGTGAAAAAAATCTAGTCACCTTAAGGAGACTCGCCTCCAATTCACAGACAAAAGGCTGGTCCCTACAAAGGAAAACATTACATTTTAGGGTTCATATGTGTTTTATGGTGAAGGTTAGGTGTTGGTTAAGTTTAGTATTAGGATTGTTTTGCATTGAGAAGTATGTTATATGTTGTTTCATTGTTATACTAATTCCTTGGAGACTTACCCCGACCTGAATTCGTTTCTCTTAAGGTTTGGGGGGAGAAGTAAGAGTTTGACAAAAAGAAGAAAATGTAATGTTCACATTTTAGAAGTCTATGTGTGCAGAACAAACCATGTGACCGATTGAAACATCAGCGTTAATGCCGAATTAAAATCCTGGAATTTTTCACTTTGAAAAAATCACATAAAATGAGGCCAAGGTGCTGTGCATAAAGCTGCAGTATGTAAGAGAAAGGCAAAGAGGTGAGGGCCAACCCAATATACCTGTAGAGGGCGATGTTGCTTTATACTGGTATGTGTAGGAAGCGACACCTCTGCCCTGGTAAAGATGATATTTATCTTTAACAGACTCCTTGTCTGCATGTGTGCCTGTGTATATTTGTGCTTGCACGTGCGGAGAAAGCCAGTGTCACAGACATGTAACCATGTTTGTGTACATGCACTTCAACTCGTGTAGGAGAGATATCAATTTCCCAGTGCTGAAGTTAGCCGCAGCTTCGAGGAATCATTCAAGGGAGAGAGGATAGAGGTCAATGGAGCAGAGTGTAGCATCAAAACAAACTGCAACAACTGCAAGATGCATCTGACTGTAAATGGATAAATGACTGCAGTACAGCTAAAATGATTAGCAAGCGGGTAAATGAAAGACTACCAAACTGTAAAAGGAAGCAATAGGAGGTTTCTCTCATAAAACTGATGCTGATAAAAGTGGCTACAGGGCATAACATTATTTGATACTGAAGGGTTGGTCCACTCAAATAATGAAACCTCTTGTACAGATTTCTCTGAGATTTCCATCCCCAATAGTATGGGTAGGGATGTAGTTGGGATGCCCACAGTGTAAAAAACGTGCTTTTCCAGAATTAATCCAAAACTATCTGTGTGGAGAGATACACAGAAGGCTAAATGAGAAAATTGTTTTATTTTTTTTTTAAATCTGGATGATCAGACAGACCCCTTTAAGGAGTAGGCTTTGTACAGGTGATGTGGCCCTTATGTGCACATGCAGTGTTTTAATACACACTTTTCTGTCAAAATGTGTTTTAAAGTAATACATTTTTAAAGTTCATATACAGAACAGGGAATCAGAATGGGACATATTCATGGGAATATGAAAAGAGGATTATAGCAATCATACAGTAAATCTGACATATGCTTAATGGTTTAAACCAACGTTTTTTATGGAGAGTAAACTAATCTATTGAAATTTAATCAAAAAAATGTGTCTGCAAATGTCCGAGTCTGTTCTGATGACTGTGCCACAGTGTACGTAATGTTGTCTGAGCAGGAAATGACTTTAATCAGAGCACAGCTTGTCCTGCTTTTTTGTTTGTGTGAAACACTTGAATCATCTGTAGCTATCAGTGTGCAGCCGTTAGACCTTGATAAAAGACTAGTCAGCCCTGCAAAGTGCCTGCATGTACTGTATAAGTCAAACAGCAGCTCTGCAACAGATGATCAGTCTGTCACCAAGCTCCCTGCCCCCTAATGCAGGTCAGAGAGGCAGGAAGAACAGCACAGACTCAGAGGAAGCCTGTCTAGTGAGGACTGAAGGCATTGTACTGTACCTTGCTAAAAATAAATGTCAGGAGATAACAGGGGGGAAAAAAAATCTTGTATCAGAAGGCTTGGTGGTTATCATGAGCAAAAATCCAAGTGTACCCTTACAGTCAAACACAAATGCACAAAAATCACTGACTCTTCCTGTCCTTCTCAGTCCACTACAATCCACCCGTGAACTTCATATAGTATCAACATCTCCTCAGCTCCACAACCGCTGACGCTAAATGTAAAGCAGCAGGCAGTTGTTGCCCCGGGAGTAAACCTGGCTTTTTGTCAGAGGGAGAGAGGGAAGGAAACTGAGAACAGAGTGCAGGTTAATCAGGTGTGACTCAGACTATAAACACATTTTTGCCAGAGGGATTCAAAACGGGACAATCATTGCATACAGAGACTTGTCATTAAATCTAAAGCACACTGTATCACGTATATTTTCACTGTGATTACAGGTTGTCTGTCTGGAAGACTGTCTGGGATGATTGATTGCTTTTGAGGAGAGGTTAACTTGTGGTTTTCAGTTTAAGAGAGATTACAGAAAAACAGATTTCTTTGAATATTGCTGCTGGAGTTTCATCCTAGTTTAATACTAGGATGAGTCATTACAACATCTATAGAGGGGGAATAAGAAAAAAAAAATAGTGGCAGATTGGAACTTGGAACTATCCCATCATAAAGCCACATGTCTTTGCTTCAAAATGTAGCAGTTGTGCCGCTGGATTTTTTTTTCCTGTTTTGTTTTCCCCTTCATTAAATTCCTTCTTCCTGTTTGTGGGTGTTGGACTGTTGCGCTCTAGGGGAAGAGAGAGAACTTTTCAGGAAGGAATTTTCAGCCCTCAATATATCAAGAGCAAGAGAGAAAAGGAGATAAAAAGAGATAGTTTACATAGACGGAGGAGGAAAAGTGTGTTGCTCAATCTTGTACACCCTGTTCATGGCACAGCTACAGATAGACAGTGTGTAGGTGTGAGTGAGAGAGGAAGAGAGGGCATGGTAAGTATGCGTGAGTAAAACAGCGTCATCAGGCAGGGAGGCGGACCCTGTCAGACTATGGGTCGTGTGAAGGGCGGGACTTGGCTGCTGCAATTGACAGATTAGACAGGCGGAGGCGTGGTTTGTCCTTGCAGACAGAGAAGCACGTGGCTAGGCCCGTCTGCACGAGGGAGCAGCAACAAAGACCAGCCAGTCTAGGGAACAGAACAGAACACAGGACATCTGCTGCACACACGTATACACACACACACACACACACACACGCACATGCACACACGCACTCACATGCAGGGGCTCACATTCGTTCACCACAGGCAGGCATGCAGCCACACATAGTCTCATACATCGGCTGCAAAGGAAAAGCCCACACAGAGCAGCAAGTAAATGTAAATAGCAAACCGAACACAGTTATTTGCATATGCACTACTTTTCTGTAGCTTTCCACAAGAACCACACTTGCACAAACACGCACATTTATACGCACACCGTGTTAGTCCAGCAATCAACCAGATACCCATGTAAGGTGAGGTTTGTGTGTGAGGAAGAGAGGAGAAAGGAAGAAGGGGAGAGCTTAGACAGAGCGCAAGCTGGGAAAGTTTGGGCGAACTCCTCCCTGGTCAGGAATAACAAGAAACACATTCACAGGAGAAGCAGAGGAGCTTGTAGCCGCACAAGTGAGGGACTGAATGGTCAGTAGGTGCTAAATCAGCACATGACATTCATTTGATCAATTTTTTTCTTAGTTTCTTTCACATTTCCTCCAGCGTTTCACCCACTGTGAACACCGTAAATGGAACTAAAGGTACAGAGGAATTACAACAAAGCTGCCTCTCACCTCCCCTGAATCATACAGACAGGCACCCTCTGTTCATGAAATGTTTCTCTTTACATACGTTAACACACGCACAAGCACATATGCCCCCCCACCCCCCCGCCCGTAAGGGGTTGCACAAGTTGAATGCGGACAGAGCAGGGCGGGGGATCAAGTTTTAAAGCAATGGTTTTAGCCAACCTCAGTGCAGAGCTTATCAAGCCCCGCACACAGTTTATGTAAATGGATAAGCTGCCATTTCCACCACTGGCCCCTTTATCAACAGTGTCGCACCACACTGACGCCAGACATAGGCAAGCTGTGCGTGTGTGTGTGTGTGTGTGTGTGTGTGTCGTGTGGGCCAATATCTGCCTAGTAACTACAGACAGGCTGTTCCAGATTCACATAAGTAATCCTCACACCCTCTCACACACACACACACACGCGCGCGCGCCAGACAAACTGAAACACAAAAGATAGCCCCAAATTGTATGCATCTGTTGTCATGGCAACATTGTCACTTTCACCTGCTCACGTGTTTTCCTCATGGTTGTGAAAAAAAATCCCCCACTTGATGCAACAACCATCACCATTAAACTTAACCACCCACCCACATACACACTCAATGGTACAGAAACCTACAGACACACACACACGTATATAGAAGCCAAGCTATGACAGCGAGGGGGATGGGTAATGATACTCGACACCTCCCACTCTTTCCTCAGCTGCCCCCTCCCCTCACTGAAACCCATGAACCTTCACATACTAAACAGACATACATTTCACACACACATGCTCCTTCTTTTCTGCTCCGTACAGGGCTGCGTTAACACAACACTCACACACAAAGACCTCAGTGTAAAAAACAGACTAGGTTTCCCTTTGCCTCCCCCCTCCCTCCCCCATGCTTTCTTTACTCACATATGAAGAGCTTAGAGATTATGTCTGTAGAGTAAGTGGACCGTACTATTACTGTATATGATACATGGAGGAGAATTTGAATAAAAAGGCCACATGATGTGTTTTAACAAGTAATATTCAAATTTATCCAGCCACCCATTAGCTATACCGCTTATCCTTTGAGGGGTCACAGGGGGGGCAGGAGCAAATCCCATCTGACTTTGGGCAAGAGGCGGGGTACACCCTGGACAGGTCGCCAGTCTATCACAGGGCTGACATATAAAGACAAACAACCAGTTACACTCACGCTCACGCCTACAGAAAATTTAGAGTCGTAGATTAATCTGATCTGCATGTCTTTGTACCCAGAGGAAACCCACACAGGCATTTGTCGTTGCATATTAAAATCTGAACCATGACTGCTGGCCTTGTAGTGCCTGTCAGTATTTCACTTGTTCAGCTGCATTTGATTGCACTGTCACTTTCATCAGAGAATAAGGTTTCTCGTTTTTAAAGACCCTCCCTTGATACATTGGTTGCAAATTGTATGCAAATGAACTGACTCTCACCAAAGTGAGTCTGTGTGAAAAGCCTAGAAAGACGAGCTGAGGACAGCATGAACATCATGTGATACTGAATAAATTACTGAAAATGATTACTGTGTTGCTCAAGCCCTTGTAGCTCCGCTTCTTTTTCTTTTTTTTCATTCCATGTGGTAACAAAGAAATACTGGCTGTACAACTTTTAAATGACTCAGATAATCACTGGCCATCTGATAGTTATACTGACTTAATAATCACCAGATGGTTCAACAGTTATCTGACCAAAACTGTTGTCAAGGAACTATTCCCTGAGGACCGCTGTTGGTCAACAATTGTTTGCCATGTCTCGTGAACTCTCTCAATCTATAACCAAAGAGACAAAACATTTCTAAATTTGTAAGACTGTTTTGGGGTTTTTTTATTACATTTTGTATGTTTTATTTGTGTGGGAATCAGGTCACATTTACATTTTATGCAGGTTTCAGTCAGGCCTCTTTTTTAGACCAATTGGCCTAAAAATATTATAATTATATTATATTGTGATAAATGTATTCCCATTTATAAAGTTAGGGGAAAATCACCAGTGAGTACCTACTTTTACTTTCACTTGGCTACACTTTTTTCAGGTTCTATATGGATTCTGGTTTGAGCTGGATTAAAACAGACTGTATTAGCCAATGGCTTCCAGACTCTACTAGCCTTTCCACGAATCCACATACTGAGCGATGGCAGCATGTTCCCTCAAATACACTCGCACACACACCCACACACAAACACCACGCCGTCACCAACCCTAGTATTTGATTTCTGCCCAGTGTGGCCTATAGTACCTGGGTTTGTGTGTGACGTTATACTGACAAGATGGGGGAA
Organism: Xiphias gladius; assembly: GCF_016859285.1. NCBI lineage: Eukaryota > Metazoa > Chordata > Actinopteri > Istiophoriformes > Xiphiidae > Xiphias > Xiphias gladius. The sequence goes on along the minus strand of NC_053418.1, from coordinate 20,731,049 downwards.
TATGTTAGGACTTGTTAGACCTGTAGGGCAAACTATACAGCACACATGACACACTGGAAGGAATTTGTTTTCATACTACACAAAATATGACCAGTGGATGATACGATCTGGTGGCTGATGGTGTAAAAAAATAGGGGTTAAAGCAAAACTTAATGAAAAATAAGAGCCCAAATTATTCTTATCAGGCTTTCACTAGAAACATGTTTAAAACCAGGGCCATAGCCAAGATTTTAGATATACTGAAGCCAAGATTCAGGAGTTCCCCAGTTTAATACCATGCCCCCACGAAATGTTTGACTAACCACCAAAAGCAGTCTGTGAAATTTTCTTTTCCCAATTATTAGATATTAATGTCACTGTTAAAATATACTGTAACGTTTATCTATCTACACAATTGTCTAAATGCTCTTCAAAGCCTGCCATACAATGCTACGCATATAATTCTACTAGAAAAGTATGGAATCCCCTTATTTTAATTCATGTTTTTAGCCTAAATCAGTCAAATTTAAGAATTTGGACTCAGAATAATATCATAATCCGGCTTTATAGCTCTCAGTGTGTAATTTGTGTGTAACTGCAGAATATAAATTTATCCTCAGGTTGTTTAAAGCCCCCAAATTCCCTGAAACAATACTGAGAACATGACCTCAGTGTCCTCAGTGGCAGTTACAATGCTGTTTGCCACAGCTGTTCACATTAGAAACATAAATGGATTTCACAAACATCTTCTGACAGTACATCATGAAAATATTCTCATGTCCAGGTTCCGCTCAGCTCTTATCTTTTGTATCCTCCCACAAGACATGTTGGCACTCTTAGCATCAACACAAGCGTGTCTTTATGCTTTTGTACTGAATGTTTGTGTTTGGGGTGACCATTATGAGTTACAGACCTTCATATTGAGGACATTTTCCCAAAGTGAAGACATTTTGGCCTCACTTGGGCCAGATCTCCAAAAAGCTGTTTGAGCATTAAGATTTTGTTTTGGGATTAGGGTTAGAATTATGTTTGGGTTCAGTTTAGGGTAAGGGGTTGGGGTTGGGTATGTAACTGTGATAGTTAAGGTTAGGAACAGTGGCTGAGGGCTTAATAATGCCTTAAGTAAATGAGGGTCATACTGTAGTTGTCATAAGTCATGACACAAGGCACCCCCCCATATAATGGTACATTAACCATTTTAAATATAAAATAAGTATTGGCATCAGGATCAATATCTGGGATTCTGGTACTGCTATTACTTGGTATCAGTTTGGAACCAAATTTTATGGTATCACCCGGCCCTCTTCTCTGTTGTAACCTCCTAGAAAACATGTTTACACTCTCAGTGTCAACACGACGAGAGAGAGTGTGTGCCTGTGCCTGTGTGTGTGTGTGTGTGTGTGTGTGTGTGTGTGTGTGTGTGTGTGTGTGTGACAGAGAGAGAGAGAGAGAGAGAGAGAGAGGGGGTGGGCAGCCTAGTGTCACTCAGAGCTCTCCCCTAACATACAAGGGTGTATGTCTTTCTAGTTATAAATTTGCACGTGTTTTGTTCCCCTGACAGAAATAAATATACTGTGTGACAGGAGGGGCGAGGCTGTTTTTACCAACAAAATAGTGCACTCTCACTGACGTAGGATCTTGTACAAGGAGCCATTCCCTGAAGATTACCTTCTTTACCATACATTTATTTTTTTCAAATTTAGTCATGTCAGCACCATTATTCATTTATCCATTCATCTAGGTGGATTACTCAATAAAGTGATTCGTGTCCTTGTAGGAGGATGACGAATAGATGTGTAATAACACAACTCTGGCTATGCGCATGCGCCCCCCCCCTCCGTCTCGCAGAACTGTACATAGTGCTCGGGGCTCCACGGGCAACCAATGGCGACACGTTGTTGTACCCGTGACATCATCCGCCACCCCTCTTACTAAAGAAGGAAACAAACATCCATCGAGAAAAAACGGGAGACGGAGAGAGGAAGAAAGAGAGGCAGGAGGGCGAGGAAGGGATAGTTAAACCCAGCTAAACCTGTCTGACGGAGGGCAGCGTCACAGAAACACAGCCAGACGGAGAAAGGGACGTTACCGGGACCCTGAAACCCTCGACCTTTTTTCTTCTGCCAGGACAAACGGCCACTTTCCCTGCCTTCTCGCGAGAAACTTCATCGATTTTCAGCAGGTGATGATCTTGGATTATTGTTTTGCTTTTGTTTTTTTCTTAACAACAAGGATGAATTCTGAAGTGAGCTCAGCTTGTCGAGGTAAACAACGAAAAGAGGGGTGTTTAAAATAAGCTGATGGTCGGTCATGTCGACCTTTAACGGTGGATGAAAGGTCAGGTGGTATGTGCGATGGTTTTGTTTGGTAAACAAGCTTTTTTTTTCCTTCTTTTTTTTCTGGTCTTTCGCTCCCTGAAGTTGTCACCACCAGCACAGCAGCATCATCATCTCCTCCTCCTTATTGGAAACATCACAAGCACTCGAACGTGACTCCGTCTGGTTGAGGGGAAAAACAAGGGAGGGAGCTAGCTAGTGCTGGGTACTGTCTCTGTTTTTCTATTTGCCTCTAGCTGGGGGATGGGGAACCAAAGCCAGCTAATTCCTGTCTACAAATAGAAAATTCATAAGCCGAATAGGCAAGTAGAGCGACATTTACTGTGAAATTTCTACAGAGCATTTGCTTCAATATTAAATGAAGTGCCAGTACAGCTTTGCCTAGTGCGTGCTGTAGTTTCAGCTTTGGGGAAGGCGAGGTTTGCTCCGTCTTAAGAGCTATGTGGCACCACCAAATCGTTTCTAAGAACTTAAGTGTGATTATATAATCGAGGTTGTCCTCATAGCTTCGTTGAAAACACGTAGAAAATGGTTATTAGTAGAAATGCTGCGAGAAAGGGGGGCTACAAAACGATGTCTAAACAGGAAGCAGAGAGATTGCAGACAAAGGGAGAAAGAAGAAACAAAGGGAGCAGAGACCACAATGTCTAGACTGTGGGTTATTTCAGAAAACATCAGTGCCCTTGCCTTACTGTCGGCCTGTGATGATTATTTACAATATTCTCTCCTTTTTAAAGAGAATAATCTACTGCTTATAACAAAATAGCAGTGGGCTTTTACTGTTCTGTCCTTCAGTGTGACTCAGTAGTTTTCAGCCCAGCAGGGCCTGAAATATGAGCTGGGCTTGCGACTGATACAGGAGCCCAGTATTCCCCTTTTGTTTGCTAGAGATTATCACACCTATGGCTTTCAAAGTGTTCTCAGCTGCCCATCACATAGAAACCAAACGGAACAATTCCGACTCAGACAAGTTTTCACATTTTTTGCTGTGAGTGTTAGGCTTTTGTGAAAGGAAGTTGGTGGTGAATTATTGTGACTGGTAATCTGCCCTGTGCTGGAAAGCCCCTGACTTGCCCTGTCGGACGTGTTTTACAATACACCACAAATTATAAATGGCATATTTTGGCTGTTTCGTCTGACTGCAGAGTGTTAGGAAACCAGACACAGGTATTTGTTTTGCTTATGAGCAGTAATGTAACTATTAATCAACCAAGGTTGATGAGTGATGATCTCCAGCTGGTGATAATGACTACACAAACAAACATATGTTATGCTTCATGAGCAGTATGTGTGCAGTTTGATTATTAATCATTTAAAACTTCTCAAGTATGCAGTGTATTCATGTCAGGTTGAAAGCTGGGCAGATTTAAACATGGGCGACCCAAGTGATTTTACCTTCAGCTATATCCCCGTTTGCTAGAGGTTTTGATAAAGGTTAAGTTAACATGCTGGCTGTTTGTCTGACAGCTGGGGCCTAACGTGACAGCTGAGCCACACTGTCCATTGTTCCTTTGTGTCAGAAAGTCAACAGTCACAGTTAATCTGTTAGCTGCTATGGGCTGTGTCATGTTCTTTGTTTTACCTTTTTTGTTCTTTTTTTGTTGTCATATGTTCTGTAGTCTCAGTTTGAATTGACATCTTTCCTTTGAGGAACTGTTTTAGTTCAGATGCCTTGCCCAAGAACATGGGGTCTAGATGTGTAGCTCAGATCCCACAGTCTAAATGTAACTATCTACATAATAAACTGAAAAATTCCTTTTGAGCTACATGGCACTTACCAACCTCTAGTTCAGACCTCATGTCTGGTATTTTTCAGCAGTCAGCAGTTGAACACGTGACGCAAAAGGAGAGAAGGTCTTTGTGGGCTTTTCCAAGGAAACCCTTTGTTGACACGGCAATGATAGGATGCAGGGGTAGAGAGAGAGAGAGAGGAGGAAGGTGGGGTTGGGTGGGGGCTAGCTCAAGATTTTATAGCACTTGTTAGTGTGTTATTGAGGTCGGTACAAGTGAACTGACAGGACGTTCTGAAACAACTGCCTGCCTCTCCTGGAACATAAAGCTCGCCTGCCCCGTTTGTGCCTGTGACCAGAATATAGACGAACAAGCAGCTGCCATGTTACAACACAACAGGGCCAAAGGTTGTTTACAAGGGAAATATGATACTGTTGCTGATAGATCATAGAACACTGATAGATGCTGGTTGTGGGGTATGGTTTTTTTGTTTGTTTGTTTTTTTGAGTCTGGTATCAGTTGATCAGGTGGCCTCTAACCCAACTAATCTAGGCCTTCCTGCCTGGCTGTTTGTTCATTCAACAAGGTGTTTTTGATCTGTTACCTCAAAGGCAGTGTCTCCCGTTACGCAACTTCCTGCTCTATTGCATTGCAGCAGGACAGGGTGACAACGTCACAGGGCTACACGTTTGCCAAATTACGCACATAACACGCTTGTTTTTTTGGGCGTGTGTGTGGCGAGAAATGACTCGGGAAGTTTTGAAATGTCTTTTGTGGCAAGAACCGTGGGAGGGGAGAGGACTACTTTCTGAATCTGTTGACCTACTTTGTTCATTGTCATTCATTAACTCGTTTCCTTTAGTATGGACAGAATATTATTTTACCTGATGTGATGTTTTTGGTCTTTTGTGGCTGGGATACTGCTAGTGAGTCAGCGTCATTTTGTATCTGGATGGAGGAAGTGAATAGCCTGATGAGGGAGTGTTAGTTATTGTCTGTAATCGTATTTAGTCATGATACTCCTGAAATACATTGATGGTGCATTATTTGTCATAAGGTTTCTGGGTAATCTGGAGGCCGCTTGTTCAACTGTGGTTATTTTCTTTCACATATAACACATTTACCTTTTAGTTATGAGGAAATAACTATATATTACTATAATTATCAATGAGGAAGGAGAGCAGTTGATACGACAAAGTTTTTCCTAAAGCAGTATACAGATAGGATGAAAGGTGGGTCGAATGTTAGGAAGAGCCATACCAACTGTTCTCAGAACTGTGAAAAGGGATGAGGGGGTGGAAGAGATGGAGGGAGGGAAGGGGGACACAACAGTGAACAAAGCTGTGGGACAGAACAGACTCGAGCTTCTGCCAAAGGTGCTGAACAAAACACAGTGAGTGTTGTTTGTTCTCTGTGCTTCCTGTGCAGAAGTGTTCATTACTGTATTCATGCTAAAGGGCAAGTCAAAACAGACAGGCATGTTGTTCTCAAATTTTCATAATATGACTTTCATGTTATCTGTCAGCCTTGTTGACACTGCAACAAGTTTCTTTGAAACCAGATTGGCAGCACAGGGACATGTCCTAAGATGGAAAATATCTTAGCTTTCATTTGCATTTCACATTGAGGTGTTCATTAAGAAAAATGCTTTCTCTGTATGTATGTGCGTGTGTGGGTCTAATAGGCATTCTCACTCTGTTTCTCTCTCATTCTGTTAGCAATGGCCCAAGAGACGAACCAGAGCCCGGTGCCCATGCTTTGTGCCACAGGCTGCGGTTTCTATGGCAACCCAAGAACCAATGGTATGTGCTCCGTATGTTATAAGGAACACCTGACACGGCAGCAGAGCAGCGACCGCATGAGCCCCCTCAGCCCTATGGGTAAGGCAGCACACAAAAATAGAGATTCTAAGGTCCAAATTGATTACAGAAGCCTTGTGTTTATGATGTAAACAAATAAATGTTGCTCAAACTATATATTTACAGCTAGAGATAAAGAGGGACTTGTGGAAGTGTAGACATTGTTTTGAAATAACACCAGTTCTAGGCCAGTCAGTGTATTTTCCCAGCTCTCCCTCCCCCTGGCCTCCCTCTCTGTTTTTCCACTCTGTGTAATGAAAGACAGCTGTTTTTCTTCATGACACTGTTTAAGGTTTGGGGGGGGGGTGCACTCCTTTTGACATTTCTAAGGTCAAAAACTGAAGTTTCTCAAGTCTGCTGAAGAGATGTTAAATGGGGTTTATCTGGCATAGTCGAATTGAATGTTATATTATAATCTCAATATTAATACAGTGCAGTGCTCAAAAAAGCTTTTTTTTCTCTGACTTCACCCGTGATTGTGCATGTTGTATTGATTTCAAACATTACTGTTTCCTGTTTGAGTTTTGTCTAATGGAGTTCACACTGATCTCATCCAGGCTCAGCTGCTAGTCCTACCTCAGAAGCCTCTGCAATCCAGAGACTAGAAGCCAGTCTAGCCAAGGTTGACGCCTCCCCTGCCTCTTCACCAGACATGTCTAGGTCAGTATTGGATGTTTTTGACTGTTCGAGGTAATTCTTTAAATTGGTGAATGTATGAATGGCTGGTAGACTGGTTCCTTTTTTCCTGCTCATACCTACCGTTCTCCCTTTATGTAAACCTTCAGAACTGTTCAAGGATCTCTTCCTGTGACTCAACAAATGACAGAGATGAGCATCTCGAGAGAGGACAAGCCAGAACCCCTAGAGCCTGGTAAAACTCACAAACATGCACAAACACACTCAAAGTAACAGACAGGCTAGAAGACATGAGACCCACATGCAGGTGACTCCTCACATACAAATTTCTTAAGGCAAACATCATCCTGTAGGACCCACTGTAGCCACAGTTTATTTTTGATGCTTCACTGCATACCTTAAGCCCAACTGTTGGTTTTACTTACAGCCTCCAAGAAAAAGAGGCTGCCTAAAAATAAAACCTTTTAAAAATACCTCTACACCAGAGGGCATTCTCAGATTTGATGCAGCCTGCCAGAGGCTTTCTCAGAATAATTCACTATTTTCTGCCAAGAACAAGAGAGGGTAATTTACAAACCCTCTAATTATTATTGTTTGGGACAATAGTACACAATTTCAGTTGCCAGTTTGTTTGCATTTCTTACAGAACTATGAACAAATGTCATTCATCTGCTGCTCTTGCAAATTAAAGTTACCATATAATGTCAAATTAAGCCTAGCATGACTAATGTGTTTGGGTTTTTTCTTTTTCCCTTTTGACTTTCTTTATGTGTAGTTGTAAGCCAGCCTGCTGCTTCTAGCCCTACTCCTGTAGCTTCTTCCAGCAGTGAAGAAAACAAGGGTGAGACCCCCAAACCCAAGAAGAACAGATGCTTCATGTGCCGCAAAAGGGTGGGCCTCACAGGTGAGCAGGGGGCACACAAAAGGGCACCTGGTGCAACTCATATTATTGTCAGTGAGGAATGTTTTACTGTTCAGAGATGGAAAGACGAGGGGTTTTCTTAGCACCTCCCTAGTGTAATCTTTCACCTCTCTTGTTCTACCTTTGACCCCTTACCTTTGTGCTTCCAGGGTTCGACTGTCGCTGTGGCAATCTGTTCTGTGGCATCCACCGGTACTCAGACAAGCACAACTGTCCCTATGATTACAAGGCCGAGGCTGCTGCCAAGATCCGTAAAGAGAACCCTGTTGTGGTGGCTGACAAGATCCAGAGAATATAGATTTGACAAAATCAGGAGTGACAGCAACAATTACAACACCTTTGACAAAGACTGGAGTATGAGTGTGAACCTTTGAAATGAGCACTGGCATGAGTGGCTAAGTGATAATTGAAAGGACTTGATTTACAAAATTACAACCTCAAGAAAATAATGGGAAAAAAAGAAGAAAAAAATGAAAACATCCTGTCTGAGGGAGATGCATGAATGATCACCTTTTTTTTCTTTTTTGATTAATTCATTAGTTTGTTTTATCATTTTCTGTGGTTTGACTTTGCCACTGTTGAGTCCTTTTTTTTTTTCTAAGAATATGTATTGTCTTATTAAAAGCAGCACAGGCCAACTGTCCAGGATATGCTGTGCTCCTCTCACCCAAACCAGGTGCCATTTTGTGCCAAACCGTAGACAGCCATTTTACTCAGACGATGTCATGTGTCAGACACTGGTAGGTCTTTCAAAGCATTCAGACTACACAGTAACAGTCCACACAAGTTGTGTCCCTCAACCTTTGAACTTCTTGTTCACTTCTTGGAGTCAGTCAACGTTTGGAGAACCATACAACTGTCCCCCACCATGCACAAGGGGCTTTGTTACTTTGTCTCTGTCTTTCCTAGCTTTACCTACCTCACAGCTGCTGTGTTAACCTTTGTTGTCTTCCCTTTTACTTTTCGTTTCATCAGCTTTGACCCCAGCAGAACAATGGATCATCTTGATAGTCAGCCTCAGTGACCCTGTGATCAGCAAGTCTATGCTGACTTTGATTGGTTTGATTGTGACGAGGCTGTTTCCATTATGGCTGGAGGTATCATGCTAGACAGGGACAAAAAAAATTACTCCACGTTTCACTGAGTCTAAACATTTTCAATGGCTATATTGGGTAAAGGAGTTCCCCAACTGGTGTGAGCTCAGATTGTAATCCCAGACACCTGGTGCAGGGCTGTGTGTACTGATGTGTGGCCTGAGAGGAAGCATGGCACCCTTCCCTGGCAGGCCTGGTAGGTGACTTTAGGCTACAATATTGTAGAGGCATGAATGAATGGGATAAATGCATGAGTTACTCTTCATTTGCATTAGTGTTTCAGAAATATTTGGCATCACTCAATTTAGGGTTTCAGATATTTTATTTGCTGAGAGACAATTATCTGTTATTTTGTATTAGCTTTTTTTTCCCTCTCTTCCATTGATATTGTACTGATGTTAGCGCATGTGTTCAGTGCATTTGTGGAATTAGAGTATGTGAACCATGATTTTCTTCTCTGTTTTATTTTTTTAAATGCGCTAACAGAAACGTTTGTGTGTGTGTGAGTGTGTGAGTGAGTGTGGATGGTCGGGTGTGTTGTTCCCCAACCCTTTTGTCTGTGGAGATACCCGGTTTATCAGCACATGTTTACAGAACTACAGGAGCATGCCAGAGCTAGATTACAAAAAATAATAGATACCAAGATTAGATGTAACTTCTCATCTGTCTAACAGCTATTGGTCTGTGTCTGCTATAGAGCACTGTAGAGAAGTGTGTGTGTGTGTGTGTGTGTGTGTGTGTCTGTGTGTGTGTATTTGTGCGCGTGCACGTGCACATACCTGTGCAAGTGTGTTTTCATGGCTGCCTGACACATTGAAACCCATGTATGTTTGTGACTTGTGTTAATCCCCCTTTTTCTCCCCTGTAAGGATGTTTTTCATTTAAAAGATAACTGTATGTATCCGTTTGAGTTTTTCCTTTCTGATTCTTAGTTATATGCAAATTTGTACAAAAAATGAAAAAACAACAAACTGTGTTGATATTTATGTATTACATATAATCTTGCTATCCAGCATTACGACAGAATAGTATCATGTAAATAAAACTGTACAGAGAGACATTACGAAGCCTCCTTGTGTGTTGACTTACACGGCTCACCAATTCTCAATATTGTTGGAGTTTTAGTGTTATATTAGAAGCCTTTTGCTATTTCAACACTTTTTTTTTGTTTTGTTTTTTTTCAGTAGTATGACACGTCTTACGATATTTCCTGTGCAGATAAGCCTGTTGTGCCAGAAGGGTAAATTTAAATGGAGTCATCAGGTTCATTATAGCTTAGCATGGTAAATATGATTCTAAAAAAAAAAAGGCTGTTTTGGGAAGATTACCTTAATTATGAATCAGCACAGGATAGTTAAGAGTGAATACTGTAACTAATTTCAGTCAGGACAAAAATAGTGTAGGGGCCACATGTCGGGAGCTCCAGCATTACTCTGTAATACTTTATCTAGGCTAACCCGGCCTCTAGCATCCTTGCATTAATACAGACTGCTGGCAGCACAGACTGTAAACTTCACTCAAGTTTTCCAAACCCTGTCGGGGTCACACGGGAAGTATTAATCTCCAGAGCCAGGAGGAAAGCGATCCTGTTCCACTCTATCTAGGCTAACGTGTACATGCAGGACGCACATGATGACTTTGTTTAGAGACAATGTGTTTTTTCACACTCAACTCAGGAGCTCTGGGGGCAGAATGTTTTTACAGATGGCGTCATTCGTGGCAACAGCTGCTCAGACAGCTGAGGTGTGCTCATTTGGTCTTCCTGTGACAGAAAGCTACAGAGATCACATTGTCTGGATGCAAGTCATATACAATGGAGGATTTACACAAAAACATCAGTTCCTTTAAGTATTCAAGCTCAAGATTGTTATTGAAATGTCTTAAGCCAACCACTGAGAATGTATGTAAGGCAAATTCATCACTGACCATGCCATCCTCCCTACTGTTGATCACAAGTCTGCCTGTCCTTTAAACCAGAAGGGACAGAACATTGGGCTTCATAACTAATTTGGTGACAGATGAGGAGAGGATAACCACACACCCCGTACGACCTGGAACAACTGCAGGCATCCTGAATCACACTTGGGGGGTGTGTGTGTGTGTGTGTGTGTGTGTGTGTGTGTGTGTGTGTGTGTGTGTGTGTGTGTGTGTGTGTGTGCGCGCAAAAGAGTTGGACACACACGCTCCAGTGTCAGTAATTCCTTAGTCACCACACACATGTTAACCTATAATTAGTTTCACTGATGTGTTTAGCCCATTTATCGATGTCTCTCTCTCTCTCTCTCTCTCTCTCTGTATGTCATTGGGTATGGCCGAAGCTAAAAAGCTGGCTCACTAAATGTAAGACATCAGAGATTCTGACTGGCTGAAAACGACAGATGTTGTTGCCAGATGTGCAAAGGGGTTGGAAGTTAAATGAGGCCACAGACAGCAAATAAAAACATTAAGACACATCTCTCTCTGGAAGAAAACAGTCAAACCCACATTAACTGCATCTCCCTCTACTTGTTTTTACGTGTGTCTGTCTCACTTCCATGACATGTCTCTACATTTTATCTTCAGTGCTTACTGCATCTCAATCTCATGCTACATCAGTATGAGAAGTAATTTGGCTGAAAAGTAAAACCCTTTTTATGAAATATATGCAGAATCCCAACATAAATGTCAAATACTTGCACATACATTTGTAGTATCACTTTCACATCCATGCATAATGAAACTTCATATGCACAGGAAGCATTTGTACATATTTCTCAGGAGGTAGAGCAGGTCGTCCATTAAGGATTGGTAGTTTGATCACTGGCTCCTCCTGTCCAAAAGTCAAAGTGTCCTTGAGCAAGACACTGAACTCCAAACTGCTCTTGATTCTGCCATCTGGGTGTGCAAGCTGTACAAGTGCAGTCCATTTACCACACATTTACGAAGCACCCATGCATATCCAAGTGAAACACACAACACTATATACATACCAAGACACACACATGCAGACGTACAGTATGTACATAGCATATGAACAGAAAAGGGGAGGGATGTCTCCTCCTTTTTTGGCATGACCAGGCAAGTTGGATAAGCATCTACATTAGCCAGTGTACCCCACAAATAAAAGTCACTACATAAAAATTTCTTTAAGGACGAGTAGATAAATCGGTTATAGCCCTTTTAAAAAATCTTTTAATTGAGTTCATTTTTGGGAAACGCACTAGGGGGTTAAGGTTTGCCAGAGAGCACTGCAGTGTGTTAAAAATAAGAAGAAATGCTCCACTGATGTACTGTATGCAAAGTATGGTTAAAAGCATTTTGTTTCTCTTTTTTCTTAAGGAGTGTTATGTGGGAGGACAATGCACACAGAAGGAACTGTGAATCAAACCTGACTCTGGTTTCTTAGATAGATCAATGTCATACCTAATATTGGACTTGGGATGTGTTCATGGATGGGATGGATAACTGAGTGGGTCCACCAGGCTCAGGCCAAGGAAAGGAAACAGCTATAGAGAGATGCAAAATCACCACCAAGAGATGCAAAACGACTACAATGAGAGGCGTGACAACCAAAAGGAGATACAAAACAACCACAAAGAGATGCAAAATACCTACAAAGAAGATGCAAAATGACCTCATAGAGATACAAAATGGCAAGACAACTACAAAGAGACACAAAATGACCATAAAAATGCAAAACGACCACGAAAGGAAGCAAAGCAACCACAAAGAGATGCAGAAGACTACAAAGAGACACAAAACAGCTACAAAGAGATGAAGAGATTTACATTTCTATGACCAGGGGCTCATTGTATCATAATCTGTCAGTGGATGTGGTATCACAGACCAGTTACTGTGCAATTGTGCTGATACCGTTCACTATTTTGGGAAATGAGCTGTATTTAGCCAAGAAGCAAAAGACAAAGACTCTGAGATTTTTCCTCACTAGATAAGACTTAGTAACTTTGTATGTTAGCACTGAATCATTGCTTTCGTTATATGTTAATAATTAATAGGTTATGGGAGAGTGCTAATAAGTAATTAATCAGAAATAAATTCGATTTTTTTCCTTGAGAAACCATGCTGATTTTGTATTCTGTAAATACTCTATTGCGGGTTTAGGGAAATTTAAAAACCGAAAGTGTGCTGAAATGAACACAGCCTCTAGGGGGCGCTACTCGTTCTTGCCGTTCGTACCTGGTCTAACCTGTGACACCGGAAAAGGAAAACAGGGGCAGCAGCGGCTTGTTGTGCGCTCGTGTTAGCAGTGCTTTTGTAACGTATGGGAAACGCTTGTTTTCTTGTGTGAAACTCGGACACCGTGAAAACAATCTCATGCTACAAATTTAAACACTGCACCGATGCTCACAGCGTCTCCATAAAAAGGCAGAGTCGACTCAGCTCTGTGGATGTTTAGAGTCGGCGGGCTTGTTCACTTTGAGTAAGAGTGCGGTAAAAGCTAGAAGACAAAACCCGAACCATGGCGGATGTTACTGCTCGTAGCCTGCAGTATGAGTACAAAGCGGTGAGTGTGTTTTCAGAGAAGCACATGAACACTAGCACATGGGAATTGCGAAATTTAATACACCATTACGGTATCGAGCCGGCTATCTACGAAATATGTTTTTAATCCAGGCCAATCTGTGTTTAGCTAGCCGTTCCGCTATCTAGCAGTTAGCTTAGCCGGAGCCGTGCACACTGATGAAAGTCACTGACTGATCCACCTTGGCTTTGTGTTTTGATTGTTAGAACTCAAACTTGGTGTTACAAGCTGATCGCTCTCTGATCGACCGCACACGGAGAGATGAACCCACCGGAGAGGTGCTGTCCCTGGTGGGGAAGCTGGAGGGGACAAAGATGGGTGACAAGGCTCAGAGGACAAAACCCCAGAAGCTGGAAGAGAGACGAGACAAGTCAGTACTGTCAACAGCACATTTCATTGTCCTTTACAAGTTAAAGCAGCATACTGAAGTTTCAGAGTAGTTTCACATTGTCACCACACACTTGTATACCACGTACACCAGATTCAATTCAGTTCAATTTTGGTTTTAAAAAATGAATTATATAAATAAGCCAGTCCAAAAGTTAATTGCAAAATAATGACTGCCATTTGCCAGTCTATACCAAATGCTTAAATGAGAGAAATTCTCACCTGTTCATGATTACGTCAAGTCAGGAAATATTTCAAAACAATATGAGGTTTCATGTGCTACATTACACACTGATAACTTGACTTTAGAGAACTGAAAAGAGAGTTTACAAAACTTTCACTGTGATGGATTATCTGTCACAAGCAGATCTGAAGGCTCTGCAAGATGATTCTCATTCTACTCTGAGATTAAGGAAAAACAAAAATCTGTGCTCTGCTTTGGAAAATATTGGCCACTGAAATGGCTTAAACATTTCATGCATGATCCTTTTAATACACTACACTTTAATACACTTCCAGTGTCTGTTGCGTGACCCTAGCCTTAATCCTTTCTCAATTTCTTTTGTTCCCTCTTTACAGGAGACGAAAAAGAGATGAGGACAGGCACGATATCAACAAAATGAAGGGCTTTACCCTGCTGTCTGAAGGCATTGATGAAATGGTGGGCATTGTGTACAAGCCTAAAACCAAAGAAACCCGAGAGACCTATGAGGTGTTGCTTAGCTTCATCCATGCTGCTTTGGGAGATCAGGTCAGTAAACACTACGCCAGCTGCTGTCTTTGAAAAATCAGCTTGTGGGTTTTTTTTTTTTTTTCATCACTCCCCAGCACCTGATCTGTCATTTCACTTGGTTATTATATCTCATCTGTAGCCACGTGATATCCTGTGTGGAGCGGCTGATGAAGTATTGGCAGTGCTGAAGAATGACAAAATGAGGGATAAAGAGAGGCGACGTGAAGTAGAGCAGCTTCTTGGACCCGCCGATGACACACGCTACCATGTGTTGGTCAATCTGGGCAAGAAGATCTCAGACTATGGGGGGGACAAGGACTTGCAGAATATGGGTAAGTACATGGGTACAACTATGGAGTCATTATCATAAGTCTGTTAATGAAAATGTACAGTACTTTTTGCTATAGTCTAACAGAAACCTCCTTACTGACAATCTCATGTTACCTGTCAATGTTTCATGAAGATGTTCTTGTGATTGTGCACTATATTTTATATCCACAGATGACAACATCGATGAAACCTATGGTGTGAATGTCCAGTTTGAATCTGATGAGGAGGTGAAGATTTTTATTTTTATTTTTTTTTTTGCTTTTCCTTAAGAATTTCAACTCTGAAGTTATACCAGATGGGTAGCTCAAAAGTTCAGGCTTTAAAAAATTTGGGCTAAATAGGTCGTGTCATTAATTTTTCTTTTCTTTTTATGTAGGAAGGGGATGAAGACCAGTTTGGTGAGGTACGAGATGAACACTCCGATGAAGACAGTGAAGGAGAGGAAGCAGATGTGGGCTGCACTCTTACAGCCAATGTAAGTGCAACATCGGCATCAATACCAGTCCTGTATTAAGCTCGTATTCTGACTGAATCATTGTGGATTATTACACACTGTACTGCACAAAATACTAATAAATTACTCTTCATTTAGCTTGGTGTCACAGGGGATGTGATGACAGTGAAGAAGAAAGATCTACATCCTCGTGACATTGACGCCTTTTGGCTCCAGCGTCAGCTCAGCCGTTTCTATGATGATGCCATTGTCTCACAAAAGAAGGCTGATGAAGTCTTAGAAATCCTCAAGGTATGTTTGTCACCTCATCTGCTTTTAACTTTTTGTTTAGAGCAGATGCATGTGTATTTTTCAGACTCGCTCATCCGTCATCTCTCTGTATTCCACAGACTGCCAGTGACGATAGAGAATGTGAGAACCAGCTGGTGTTGCTGCTGGGTTTCAACACCTTTGATTTCATCAAAATCCTGCGTCAGCATCGTCGCATGAGTAAGTCCATGTTGTAGAATGACATGGTTTCAGATTGTTGTATCTTGTGCCTTGTTGAAGTTGTTCATTTTGTTCTTCTTTCTGCCAAACAGTCCAGTATTGTACCATGCTGGCAAGCGCTCAGAGTGAGGCAGAAAAGGAACGCATCATAGGAAAGATGGAGTCTGATCAGGAACTGTCAAAGATTCTTTACCAGCTGCAAGAGACAGAGAAGGAGGATATTATTCGAGTAAGACCGCTTGTTTGTGAAATTATGTGAATACTTTGCATACATTGACTTTCCTGTTTAGTTTGTCACATCTGTTATTGTTGGGGTTTTGTGTCTTTAGGAGGAGCGATCTCGCAGGGAGAGGGTGAGGAAGTCTCGTGTTGATGACTTGGAAGCAATGGACATTGACCATGGAGAGGTAAATAATGTAACAGTGTTCATATATAAACTGTGCATCACGCGAGCAGGTTGATTACCTATGGTAGTTTCACTATTAAATATCCTGAGATTACTACATTACGTGGTAAAATGGCATCAGTGACACTGCCATATAGGCATGAATACACTAAAGTTGACATGTTATTTAGATTATCCTTTCATCTTTTCCAACAGTCAATGGCCCCACGGCAGTTGCTAGACCTTGATGACCTGGCCTTTACCCAGGGCAGCCATTTCATGGCCAACAAGCGTTGCCAGCTGCCAGATGGCTCTTTTCGCAAACAGCGCAAAGGTTATGAAGAAGTTCATGTGCCTGCCCTCAAACCCAAGCCCTTTGCTGAAGATGAGGTTTGTTGATTGTGTGTCTCATTAGGGCTCAATTCAAAGGTTTCCACTTGATAAGGACTGGATAGATTTGTTCATTTCCTAAATACAGACTATCATCATGTCATTAGGTACTTGTTGCTATTGAGAAGCTGCCCAAGTATGCCCAGGCTGGATTTGAAGGATTCAAAACCTTGAACCGTATCCAGAGCAAGCTGTTTAAGACCACCATGGAGACAGATGAGAACCTGCTTGTGTGTGCACCTACGGTAAGAAAACCCCAAATCATTTTTACAGTATCTCCTAAGTGTATTTTATCCTATAATTTTGATTTTCTTTGTGCACACAGGGAGCTGGTAAGACCAATGTTGCCCTGATGGCAATGTTGAGGGAGATTGGAAAGCACATAAACCTAGATGGAACCATAAATGTGGATGACTTCAAAATCATCTACATCGCACCTATGCGCTCACTTGTACAGGAGATGGTGGGAAGTTTTAGTAAGGTAAGCCTCTACTCTCACTCCTCCAGAGCTTTGTTTACATACTTTGAGGTCAATTACAACGGTTTTACTGATCTTGTCATCCCAGCGTTTGGCAAGTTATGGCATCACAGTGTCTGAGCTGACAGGAGACCACCAGCTCTGTAAAGAAGAGATTAACGCTACTCAAATCATCGTTTGCACACCTGAGAAATGGGACATCATCACCCGTAAAGGTGGAGAGCGTACCTACACCCAGCTAGTGCGCCTCATTATCATCGTAAGTAATCGCAATGTGTTGAAGAAGGCTTTTGTCATGAAATACACCTCGTAAAGCAAATGTCGAAATTCATTCGACAAAAAAGCCTCATGATAACTAAGTGAATGTGTTGTGCAGGATGAAATCCACCTGCTGCACGATGACCGTGGACCCGTGTTGGAATCTCTGGTGGCGAGGACCATCCGCAATGTTGAGCTGACCCAGGAGGACGTGCGTCTGCTGGGCCTCAGTGCAACACTGCCCAACTACGAGGATGTTGCTACCTGCCTGCGTGTAGATCCTTCCAAGGGACTCTTCTACTTCGACAACAGGTATGCCGTTTGGAGAGTGAAAAATGAAAGACAAAAAAAGAGAGGTTAACACATGGGTAATCGCGTTTGGAGTTCAGAGGACACTTTCCATGACAGCTACATGTTTTTTCATGTTTGCATTTTTATCATATTCATCTTTGATAACCAATTTTTTTTTTTCCTATATAGTTTCCGACCTGTGCCCTTAGAGCAGACTTATGTTGGCATCACAGAGAAGAAGGCCATCAAGCGTTTCCAGATCATGAATGAGATTGTGTATGAAAAGATAATGGAGCATGCTGGAAAGAACCAGGTGAGTGCCATCTGGCTTGTTCTTTCCACGTAACCTGTTTCAGTGACCTAATTGCTATGAGGAAGAAACTTGGATCCACAATGACTTAGAATCCTGTGACTGTATATGCAGTTGCCGTACACTACCTGCTGAACTAACACTGATCTACAACACTGTGTAACCAGATTTGAAAGACTCCTGACATTCATTTGTCTCCCATAGGTGCTAGTGTTTGTCCATTCCAGGAAGGAGACAGGAAAGACCGCCAGAGCAATAAGAGACATGTGTTTGGAGAAGGACACACTTGGTCTTTTCCTCAGAGAGGGTTCAGCCTCCACTGAAGTGTTGAGAACTGAGGCAGAGCAGTGCAAGGTGAGCTAACTTGAAACTTCACCGCAACAAAATAAGATAGGTGAGCAAAATCAAAGTTTCCTTAGTGCTTGGTCAGAGTCCTGTTAGATTTATACCTGAACTTTCATATCCAGAACCTCGAGCTGAAGGATTTGCTGCCTTATGGTTTTGCGATCCATCATGCTGGTATGACCAGAGTGGACCGTACGCTGGTAGAGGATCTGTTTGCCGATCGACACATCCAGGTTCTGGTGTCTACAGCCACTCTGGCTTGGGGTGTCAACCTGCCAGCACACACTGTCATCATCAAAGGGACGCAGGTGTACAGCCCAGAGAAAGGCAGATGGACTGAGCTCGGAGCCCTGGACATTTTACAGGTCAGTCTGTACTGGATCGTTACTTAGCTGCAGTAAAGCCGGCTTTATAATGTCATTAACAGCAATAACTTGATTAAATATGTCTGATTTCAGATGCTAGGTCGAGCTGGTCGTCCTCAGTACGACACCAAGGGAGAGGGAATCCTGATCACGTCCCACGGAGAGCTGCAGTATTATCTGTCCTTGCTCAACCAGCAGCTGCCCATAGAGAGTCAGATGGTGGGCAAGCTGCCTGACATGCTCAATGCAGAGATAGTACTGGGCAATGTGCAGAATGTAAAGGTTGGTGACTGAAATATACAGACACTATGTTAAAGGTATAAGGATCTGATCAAACTTTTCCTTTCTTTTTCAGTTTCTGTAATTTCTCATATTTTTTTGTATCAGGACGCTGTGAACTGGCTCGGCTACACCTATTTGTATGTGCGCATGCTCCGCAACCCCACCCTGTACGGTGTCTCTCATGATGACCGGAGTTCCGACCCCCTGCTGGAGAGGCGTAGGATGGACCTGGTTCACACAGCAGCTAGTGTACTGGACAAGAACAGCCTGACCAAATATGACAAGAGGACCGGCACTTTCCAGGTATGCACGTTTTTCAGCTGAGTTTGGGTCTTAGTATTTTTTGTGGTTCCAATGTTTTTAAAGTAGTTATGAATTAGATTTCATGATTTTAATGGTTGACTTTTTGTGTCTCTTTACCTGAAGGTTACAGACCTGGGACGCATTGCCAGTCACTTCTACATCACTCATGACTCCATTCAAACGTACAACCAGCTGCTGAAACCCACTCTCAGTGAGATTGAGCTTTTCAGAGTCTTTTCACTTTCCTCTGAGTTCAGGAACATCACCGTGAGAGAGGTAAGTTGACTCCTGAAAGACATGGTGGTTTGTATATAATCCTCAACAAAACGTCATCAAATATGCTGAATTTAAATAGTAACGCATAACTTTGTCTTTCAGGAGGAGAAGCTGGAGCTTCAGAAGCTTCTGGAAAGAGTTCCTATTCCTGTGAAGGAAAGCATCGAGGAGCCCAGTGCTAAGGTAGCACACATAACCGGTGATGTTTTTTAAAACGGAAGTAATGTTGCGTTTGTTCAGAAAAGCCAACGACCAAAAAACAGGTATTCTTAGTGCAGAGGATTTAAGAGAAAGTGGTTGATTTCAGATTCCAGACAAGGCAACATTGTTCCAAAGTAAAGGCTCTTATTTGTCTTCACTCATTTTTTTAGTTATAAGTTTATGATACGCTGCCACAGTTAACTACAATTAATGATCTAGTCCTGATGATGATCGTGGCTTGGTGTATCGTTTAACAAGCAGTCACAGATTTAACAAGCAGCTTGTACATTTTGTACTTTCTGTGTTCTTATTGCAGATCAATGTGCTGCTCCAGGCGTACATCTCTCAGCTGAAACTGGAAGGGTTTGCTCTCATGGCAGACATGGTGTATGTTACACAGGTATGGCGGTACATATAGAATGTTAATTATTTTTTCTGGTTTTGAATTGCTGTTTCCATACATTTCCCAAGTATATTTTCTTTCAGTCGTTTTGCACAGGGTACTGACTTTTGTAATCTTGAATTGAAGAAAAAGGCAGACCTATGACAACATTTTCCATATCCTGACATGATAAAATAAATTTCCACGTACTAATGCCAATGTAACTGTCCGTGAATACTCTTTCGTCCATGATAAATGTATAAAAGTGTCAGTTTTTATATACATTTTGTAAAATGGTTATATATTCTTTTCTTTTTCCTTCAGAGTGCTGGAAGGTTAATGCGGGCCATTTTTGAGATCGTGCTGAACAGGGGCTGGGCTCAACTCTCAGACAAGACCATGAATCTTTGCAAGATGATTGACAAGAGAATGTAAGTATAACTCTTTTCTCTCCAGATTTAAAAAAGACTTTGCCGTGCCAAGCAAGGCCACTGATATTCTGGATCTCCACAGGTGGCAGTCGATGTCTCCGCTGCGACAGTTCAAGAAGCTGCCGGAAGAGGTGATCAAGAAGATCGAGAAGAAAAACTTCCCCTTCGAGCGTCTCTATGACCTCAACCACAATGAGATTGGTGAGTTTTCTTCCTCCACCACATGCTCATTGAATTCCCTCCTCCACCTGGACTGTACTTGGAAGTCATAAGTTTCATTTTTTCAGGTGAGCTGATTCGAATGCCAAAGATGGGGAAGACCATCCACAAGTACGTCCACCAGTTCCCCAAACTGGACCTGGCTGTCCATCTGCAGCCCATCACCCGCTCCACGCTGAAAGTGGAGCTCACCATCACTCCGGACTTCCAGTGGGATGACAAGGTCAGTAGTGAGACCCATGATGTGCTGCACCTAAATTGTCTCTGTTTTTCAGCCTCCTGACACACTTTAATTTTTCCACTTAGATTCACGCATCATCCGAGGCTTTCTGGATCCTGGTTGAGGATGTGGACAGTGAGGTCATCCTCCACCACGAGTACTTCCTGCTCAAAGCCAAGTACGCCCAGGACGAACACCTTGTGACCTTTTTTGTCCCGGTGTTCGAGCCTCTGCCACCGCAGTACTTCATCCGTGTAGTCTCAGACCGATGGCTCTGTAAGTAACTTGACTGAAAAGTGTTATAGAATGAACAGAGTGTTTATGTAAGCGTTTCAAGTAACTGGTTTATTTTTCCTCTTTCTTTTCAGCCTGTGAGACTCAGCTGCCAGTATCCTTCCGTCACCTGATCCTACCAGAGAAGTATCCCCCGCCTACTGAGCTGCTGGACTTGCAGCCACTGCCTGTCACTGCTCTCAGAAACTCTGCCTTTGAGGCTCTCTACCAGAACAAGTTCCCCTTCTTCAACCCCATTCAGACACAAGGTACATAGTGGGAAAAAAATGTGTCCGCTACTCATCCAAAAGACATGTCGTTCATCAAAGGATAGGCGCGTTTCACTCGGCTTTCTTGACTCAGTTGTTTTGTTCCTGTCCCCACAGTTTTCAATGCTGTGTACAACAGTGATGATAATGTGTTTGTTGGAGCTCCCACCGGCAGTGGGAAGACCATCTGCGCTGAGTTTGCTATTCTGAGGATGCTGCTGCACAACGCAGAAGGTCGCTGTGTCTACATCACCCCCATGGAAGCACTGGCTGAACAGGTGCGAAGTCATGTGGACGCTGGAAGTGCACTTACCAAAACTAGCATTGCTTACTTTTTTCCATCTAACGTAAGTATTTATCATGTTAATCTTTGTCTCTCAGGTATTTGTCGACTGGCACCAGAAGTTCCAGGATATCCTGAATAAGAAGGTGGTGCTGCTGACAGGAGAAACAAGCACAGATCTAAAGCTCTTGGGAAAAGGGGACATTATTGTCAGTACCCCTGACAAATGGGACATCCTGTCTCGTCGCTGGAAACAGAGGAAGAACGTCCAGAACGTCAGCCTTTTCATTGTGGATGAGGCCCACCTCATCGGAGGAGAAAACGGAGTAAGAACACATTGCTGCTTTGTGCTGTGTTTCTGCGATTTCATGTTGTACAGATTAGGTGTGTACTGCCATAGTCATTTGTAGGCTGTGCATCATGTCAATGTCCCTTGTTTCTTTTCATTAGCCTGTGTTAGAGGTCATCTGCTCCAGGATGAGGTACATCTCCTCTCAGATTGAGCGCCCCATCCGCATCGTGGCGCTCAGCTCGTCTCTGTCCAACGCCAAAGATGTGGCCCACTGGCTGGGCTGCAGCACCACGGCCACATTCAACTTCCACCCCAACGTCAGGCCCGTACCTCTGGAGCTGCACATCCAGGTCTGTAAACTGTGTGCTAGTCAACAAAAATAGGGATTTGTCTTTGCAAGCAGACATAAATTCCTGTCAGGTTCCTGATTTGCTGTTAACTTTTCTGGCCTGTTTAGGGCTTCAATGTGAGTCACACTCAGACTCGCCTGCTATCTATGGCTAAGCCAGTATACCACGCCATCATGAAGCACTCTCCCTCCAAACCGGCCGTGGTGTTCGTCCCGTCCCGCAGGCAGACGCGCCTCACAGCCATCGACATCCTCACTTTCTGTGCTGCCGATGTGGTTCCTCAGAGGTCAGTAACTGCAATGAGACTGTGCCCTTTAGAAGAGGAATAGACAGTGACAGTGCTGTTGTTGCCTTTACATCTCCAAACTGTGGACAAAGAATAAATGTTTGCCTCTCTGTAGGTTCTTGCATTGCACTGAGAAAGACCTTGCTCCATTCCTGGAGAAAATAAAGGATTCCACTTTGAAAGAGACTCTGGCCAACGGCGTGGGCTACCTGCACGAGGGCCTGTCTGCAACTGAACGCAAAATAGTGGAGCAGCTCTTCAACTCAGGTACGACTCACTCCTGCTCTGCACTCTCAGTTTGGACAATGTAGGTTTACAACTGAATGATTATTTTGGTATCTTTGGTTCTTTTCCTTTTACAGGTGCTGTTCAGGTGGTGGTGTCCTCTCGTTCACTCTGCTGGGGCATTAACATCTCGGCACACCTCGTCATTGTCATGGACACCCAATACTACAACGGCAAAATCCATGCGTAAGGCTCCCACTAGTTTACTTTCAAAACGTCTGTACCTGTCTGATGTGTTTTGTTAGTGACATTATCCTCCTGTTTTCACTCTTTCTCCCCAGGTATGTGGACTATCCCATATACGACGTCCTCCAGATGGTGGGCAAGGCGAACAGACCCATGCTAGATGACGAGGGACGCTGTGTCATCATGTGTCAGGGCTCCAAGAAGGTAGGACCTCTGTGGTTTCTGTCCTGTTCAGTTTTGAAAACCGTGACTTGAGCTAAAGCACTGACTCTGCCACAGTAGGAACAAACCAAACGTTTCCTTTGTCTTTTCTCAATAGGACTTCTTCAAGAAGTTCCTGTACGAGCCGCTGCCGGTGGAGTCTCACTTGGACCACTGCCTCCATGACCACTTCAATGCTGAGATTGTCACCAAGACGGTGGAGAACAAGCAGGACGCTGTGGACTACCTGACATGGACGTTCCTCTACCGCCGTATGACCCAGAACCCCAACTACTACAACCTGCAAGGTGAGTCTCATCCTGTCACTTTTAAAAGGCAAAAAATATTTTAGAATAAACTTAATCAGATGTTGGAAAACACTTTTAAATATCAAGTTCTGTTTTTACCTTGTCAGGCATGTCCCATCGTCACCTGTCAGACCACCTGTCTGAGCTGGTAGAAAACACATTACATGACCTGGAGCAGTCCAAGTGCATCAGCATAGAGGATGAGATGGATGTAGCACCACTCAATTTGGGCATGATCGCTGCCTACTACTATATCAACTACACCACCATTGGTTTGTGCCAACACTGTTGAAAATCTGTTATCACTGCCTGACTGTCTGGCTAAGCATAGATCCTTCATGTTTGAAATCAAACATAACTATGTTGCTTTATTTTTGTGTTTGGCAGAGTTGTTCAGCATGTCCCTGAATGCCAAGACAAAGATCCGTGGGTTAATTGAGATCATCTCTAATGCCGCTGAGTACAAGAACATTCCCATCAGACACCACGAGGATGCACTTCTCCGACAGGTAGATACAGCACACTGACAGGACACATATGTAACGGATCATTTTGCAGTAATGTTAGGACATTCCTACCGAGATTAAATGTAATTTTGTTGTCTTATTTTTGCATTTCAGCTGGCACAGAAAGTGCCCCACAAACTGAACAACCCCAAGTTCAACGATCCCCACGTGAAGACGAACCTGCTGCTGCAAGCCCATCTCTCCAGGATGCAGCTGAGCGCTGAGCTGCAGTCGGACACCGAGGAGATCCTGAGCAAGGTAGAGATTCCTGGTGATCTTACCACTGAGGGGGAATAAGCCTTAGACGCTCATGCTTATGGATTTGATTCCATTATGGATATTTAATGCCCGTGTTTGTTGTGTTTGCAGGCGATCCGTCTGATCCAGGCCTGTGTCGACGTGCTGTCCAGTAACGGCTGGCTGAGTCCTGCACTGGCAGCTATGGAGCTGGCACAGATGGTCACCCAGGCCATGTGGTCCAAGGACTCGTACCTCAAACAGCTGCCCTTCTTCACCTCAGAGCACATCAAGCGTTGCACAGAAAAGGTGCATCAGTGTTTTCTCAGTGTTATACTAAATGCGCTTCATAAAATCGAACTCATCATGGATCGTACGCATATTGAAACTGACCATCTAATCCCTGCTCTTTTCATCAGGGTGTTGAAAGTATCTTTGACATCATGGAGATGGAGGATGAAGACAGAACTGCTCTGCTGCAGCTCTCCGACAACCAGATGGCCGATGTGGCTCGCTTCTGTAACCGCTACCCCAACATCGAGCTGTCATACGAAGTGGCGGAAAAGGACAACATCAAAAGGTACGTATGGATTCTGTCTGTTGGCAGCATCGTTTGAAGAAGTGACTGAATGGATATATAAATAAAGTCATAATGTTGTAAAGGAAGAAATACAAAAGTTAAACTCCTGCTTGACAAGGATAATGATGTCTACTTTTCATCGTTTTCATCACACGTTATTTTTTGGCAAATGTTAACGTGTGTTTCCATGTTTCTTCGCAGTGGGAGTCCAGTTCTGGTTCAGGTTCAGCTGGAAAGAGAGGAGGAGGTGACTGGGCCTGTCATTGCACCTCTCTTCCCCCAGGTAAATCACATGTGTTTTTGCTTTTCCAAGAATATCTATAATCTCTCTTTTTCATTGACAGGTAATAACTTTTTGGTAAATACTTTGCATTGTTACAGAAACGCGAGGAGGGCTGGTGGGTGGTGATCGGAGACCCTAAGTCCAACAGCCTCATCTCTATCAAGAGGTTGACTCTTCAGCAAAAAGCAAAGGTCAGTGAGTCTCTCCCACTGCATTTATTCTGTTGCTCAAAATGCTCTTAAAACCAACAGTTAGTTTATCTGTTATGTGCCTCCCCTCGCAGGTCAAGCTGGACTTTGTTGCACCAGTGATGGGCATTCATAACTACACCCTGTACTTCATGAGCGACGCATACATGGGCTGTGACCAGGAGTACAAGTTCAGTGTGGATGTGAAGGAGGCCGACAGCGACGGAGACAGTGACTCAGACTAATCAGTAACTTGATTATTGCAACCTCCGACATTTTGTTTGATATAAAGGATCAGGTGGTTTTTCTTGTTTTGTACTACTGTAGATATTCAGCCTTATTCATGTCCCTTGACTTTTCCTATAAGCATGTCATTGTTCATCCTCTACACTCTTGTGAAAATAACAATGTCTTTCACTTCAGTACTTTAAATCGTCTGAATGATGTACACCAGTCCAGAATCATAGTGTACAGGATTGTTTTTACAGTTAATATAATCAAACATGTATTACAAATACATGGCAAACCGGTCTGGGTTTTGAGTGTATTAAGTCTATTACACTTTGTACTTAGTGATCAACTGTCAGTTTTCAGGTCTGACCCAAAATTTGATAAAACCGTTGTAGATTAGAAAACACATTTATCAAGCCGGACTGCCCTATGAGGTTAGTGATGGTACACTTATTCCAGACTTGGAGTTCAAATACAAAAGACAACTGTCCAGTTTTATTTTTGGACTTTAATTGTTTTGTTATGAAATCTAGTTGTTGGACTGGTCTAAATGTTTTTAGTATGATGTGCTGTCTGGAATATTTTTTGCAATAAAGAGAAGTCACATAACAGTTTTTATAATGTTTTGTTTATTTATATAAACATCATGAATTAATAAATTCTCAATTTAGCTGTTAAAGAAATATGTAGACTCAAAGCACAAGATGCACTGAAGCATTATCATTTTAGAAACAGACATGAAAGATGGCAGCTGACATCTTTATACACCATAATATTAAGCAGAATCCCGAAGAGCTATCAGATAAACTGTAAGATATGAGTGAAGAATAACGTGGTGTCTTCAGGACCACAAAGTTGCCAGTGTAAATTGCAGTAACTTTTTTTTGTTCAGTGAGACACCGCACATTCAGTCTTCTTCTTGGAACCTCCAGATGGCCATCTCTCCGTTATCACTGCAGGAGGCCAGCAGTCCCGCCTCCTTTGGGTTCCAGGCGACACAGTTGACGTCCTGGCTGTGAGCCTTGGTCACCTGAGCAGCCAAGGAGAACAACAGCTGGTCTGGATCAGCCGACTCATCCTCCTTAAACACTCGAACCGCATCATCACCACTGGCAGTTGCCAGGGCACCAGTCAGCCGACACCTGAGCACACATACATAAAAAATTTTCGGTTTCATCTGACGAGATGACAAATTCAGGTGAAGACCTGTGAAGATGACAGTGCATTTGACATGTCAAAATGGCTTCATCATATTGAGCTGGTGATCAGTTAAGCTGAATGGAGGTTTCATGTTATTCTTTCTTGCACATAGAGTACAGCTGACATGTTTTTACTTATGTGTCAATTTACCTTCTGCACCAATACTAAGAGAGGCAGCGCACGTTTACCCTAAAATGCCACATTCCCCTGAGTTTAACCGAATTCTGCCTATAGTATGGAAAAACAAATGCACAGCATTCGATGAGAAATCTCAGAGATGATGAGAAAACCTTGGTGAACGAGCAGACCAATCCACAGATCTCATGAAACCCAGGGTACAAGCAGGACTGGGAGTGCATTGTACCAAGCGGTCTTACCAGGCGACATCATACACCGTTCGTCCATGGTACCCAGACAGAGTGCAAACACACTTCCAAGACAAGTCTGTTGAGCAAAGCAGAGCAGAAAAAAAGAAGTTGGAGAAAAAATAAGTCCACCGTCGTCTGTCCACTTCCCACAAGATGGTCATTTTCCTATTCTTTTTATATGCTTTGACAAAGATGTTCATTAAATTTACATTTGTACAAAGCCAGACAATTTAATTACTAACAAACTTAACCGCCTTGTTTTGATTAATTATTCTTCTGCCGCTAACAACTCACCCTCTCCGGCTTCATTTGGATACTCCTTCCAAATCTTGACAGTGCGGTCATCGCTGCAGGAGGCCAGTCTCTGTCCAGTCGCATCAAAAGACAAGCTCCAGACTGTGGACGTGTGTCCTTGCAAGGTAGCCCGGCACTCCCAGTCGTCATCCTCCTCCTTGTAAATACAAATGTTGTTGTCGTAGCTGGCTGAAGCCAGGAGCTTTAAAAACAGATGGTAAATGCATAGTTAGAGAACGGTGCAACAAATTGGGAAATCATTCAGGGTCACACAGAGCAGAGTGTGACCTACCTCCTGGGTCGGGTGCCAGACAACATGCTTGACATCTTGAGTGTGGGAGTTCACGACAGTAACACACTCATACTCGTCGTCTTCATCCACTTTGAAACACAAAGGGAAATAGCTCACTCTTATAAACAAACTGGGAGATACAGATCAATACATTACACGATTTCGTATTATGAATTGGATTCATGCCATGCCTCTGAGGTGGTGACACACGGGAGTCTTAACACAAACCTTCCCACACCCAGACACTCTTGTCTCGGCTACATGTCGCTAGCAGATTCCCTGAAGGGGCCCACGCCACACATTTGACCTCATTTTCATGTCCTTCCAAAACAGTCAAACTCTAGAAGACAAGATGAGACTCTGGGTAAAATCTACAAAAGCTGCAGCACTTCACAAAGCAAATATTTAAACATCTCACCTTACCTCAAAGTCATTGTTCTTCTTTTTCCAGATGCACGTGGTTGCATCAAAGCTGGCAGAGGCCAGATAATTCCCACAGGGAGACCATGCCACCTTCCTCACAGTGCGCTGGTGTCCATCCTCAAGTACACTCTTACAAATCCAGGAGTCACCTAAAAAATAAAAGACATCAGAGATTTTGCCTGACTGTTTTTACAGAGGCCTTTAATTCTTTTAATAAATATTGAGGACAATTTTACAAATCAGCGAGCAAAAATGGATTTACAGGATGCATGCACCAATGTAATGAAGCACCATAGTTTTTTTCATATTTAATTAACGGGATTAACCAAAACATACATTTCTATCTGGTTATTTTATGTAAGAAATGGTTTCTCTGTTAAATTTCCAGAAATGGTATTATGATATATAATTACACACTTACCTGTGCCAATGACAAGCAACTACCATTTTTTACTTGCAGACCCAATATATTGAGATGTGCTCTAACTGTAATCTCCCTAAATAAAACACCTCTGTCTCAAGTTATTCTCAGCTTGTTCTACTCATAACTACTCACCTACTAGATGTTACAAATAAAGACTGACGGTGAAGATTATTTTCAGGATGACAGGAACATAAAATATCATCATTGCTGACATTTTGGATCACTCACAAGAGAGGGTACGACGCATCCTGCCACACTCTGCTACACTGTCATATTATGTTATCTGACCATTATTATGTTGAATCAGTGTCATCTCGTGTGTTGGAAGTTAACTCTCATTCAGTCCATGTTGTTGTTAGCTCACCTTCTCGTCCCCATATCCGGACGGCCTTGTCGCCCCCGCACGAAGCCAGCAGCGTCCCAGACGGGCTCCAGCTCACGAACCAGCACCGGGAGTCCGGGTGTGCGTTCAGTCTCTGGACCAGGGACAGAGCCTCCTTCATTTCTGAGCTGGTGAAATATCAAATGTCTCCCGTCCCCTGTCGGTTACCGCTGACAGTTAACCGACTCCTTGTAAACCCGTTAATAAAAACAACACGACGCGCCGTAAAAACCCGCACAAACAAGCGGTGCTAATGTCCCAAACAACAGTCACTCGTCAGCTTGGAGAAGAAGTGTAGGAAAAGGGCGAATCTGCACCAAAGAACAAGGTACAAAAGTTCACTAAAACAACCACATCGGAAATGCCGCCATCTTTGATTATCAGGTGCTTTACGCGAAGCATTGTGGGGTTTCTTTTCGTTCTCTTTTTTATTTTTTTTATTTTTTTAATTTTTATTTTTATTCTTGCCACAAATGTAATAAAAAAATAAAGCATAACAAATACCAACATGGACAGTTGTCGCGTTCAGAATTAAAAACCGAAAACTCAATTACTGCTCATTGGGATTGTCGCCACAAGACATTTAGGTCATTTCTCTGAGCAAATTCTTATTTGATTTATTGATTTATTCTTTTGGACCTGTATAATTACCAATTGTGTCTCATTATGTAATATATATCTTTGTATCTTATTCTTAGTCTACACATCTATAAATAAAGTGCAGTGACTTAAAGTATTTACGCCTGCTCACACCAGGTAGTATCATACATTCCACCTTTATGTTTTTGTGTGTTGTAAAATAAAAATAATATATATAGCTATTGTATAATTTTATCACATAATCGGAATAAAAATCTACCTTAATAATGTAATGCAGATGAGCATATTTACTGCTGTTGTTGTGTGTTTGGAGCAGTCACCAGTAGGTGGAAGCACTGATCGCCACTCGTGTATAGACTGCAGCCTATTGAAGCTACGAGGAAGAATGCTGTGAACAAGGAAGTCGATATTTTACAGTAAGCCAGCGTAAGCTGCTTTTGTTTTGTTTTGTCTTTGTCTTTTCTGTACCAAATTGATGGTCGTTTTAATCACTGTAGGTATCAAAATTAGTTAATATGTTGTAGTTTATCTAATTTGTCTCTGTTAAGTTTATTTTTGTACGACAATCGGCGACGTTTGGCGTTAGCCGTGATCTAGCTTCAGACACCAACAGGAGAGCTAACAGGCCTGAAGGCCATCTGTCCATTGTGTTCCCGTCAGTCAGATACAAAACATGTTTTTATCAAGGAGATAGTTGCAAGGTTGCTCTTCGTTTAGAAACATTAGATATCACAACGAACAAAGTGCCACGGCCGCCGTCATCCGTGTATTGCCCTGGTAACGTTAGCTGCGCTGGCTAACAGTTTTTATTGTGGTTAGTCAGTCTGCCGATCTCAACGTTACCAACGGAGCGTTTAGTGCAGTCACATTACTGACGGTAAAGGGGGACACCAGCACTACAACAGACCATACGGAGAGTGGATGACCATGTACGCCCCGCCGGGTTCTAACGTTCCTGGAGGCCGGAGGAGGAGAGGAGGAACCTCCCTGCCCAAGCAGCCGGAGAGGAGCCTGGTGTCGGCTCTGCCCGGAGCTCTGTCCATCACAGCGCTGTGCACGGCTCTGGCGGAACCGGCCTGGCTCCGGGTTCATGGAGGCACCTGTCCAAGACAAGAGCTGGGGGTGGCAGATGTCTTGGGATACATTGACCCCAAGCTTCTGGACGGTGAGAACCAGCACGAGCCCGTTAAGACCTGCAGCAGAGATTGATCTGGAATAGTTCACTTGTAATACTTTGTGATGTCTCTGTGTCCTCCAGATTACTGTGTGAACCCGCAGACCATCTTGCTGCTGAGGGTGATCGCTGCATTCTGTTTCCTGGGCATCCTGTGCAGCCTGACTGCTTTCCTCTTGGATGTGTTTGGTCCCAAACACCCTGCGCTAAAGATCACCCGCAGATATGCATTTGCACACATTCTCACAGGTATTTAAGGCTAATTCCGGTTTATTTAAACCTGGTGTATTTCCCATAAATGTGGCTATTGTTGCTCTGTGGGTCATGCCAACTTTGCACTTGCCAAGTCCATTGTTGAGAATCAGGGAAACAAGGACTCAGGCAGAACAGCGTATATTGGGGCAACCAGCACGAACGTCCTACAGTTTTCCAAATAAACATGATTTTTACATGAATTATTTCAAACGCTTGTCTATGAGATATAAACACAGAAATTAGCCTCCTGGAGTTTTTATTATGCTAACTTATAGGTAACTACATCCGGGGCAACCTGCCGGCTGACCTAATCACCCTGCATATTCATCCGCACACGCCCTTGTGTTTACATTTGTGAGGCCAACTTTCACTGTTGTTATACTGTCTTCTGAGGAAACTCAAAAAGTTAAATGCAATAGCAAATTATGTGTATCTGTCATCCTGCAGTTCTTTTCAGGTTCTTTTTTTTTTTTGCAAAAAAGACAGTTTGCATTTTATGAATACTTACATTTTTCTCTGTCTCTCATCAGTGTTACAGTGTGCCACAGTGATAGGCTTCTGCTACTGGGCCTCAGAGCTCATCTTGTCACTACAGCAGCAACACAAAAAGTACCACGGCTCTCTCATATACGTCACCTTCGCCATCAGCTTTTACCTGGTGGCGGGGGCAGGTGGAGCCTCTATCCTTGCGACAGCTGCGAATCTCCTGCGCCACTACCCCACCGAGGAGGAGGAGCAGGCTTTGGAGCTGCTCTCGGAGATGGAGGACAGCAGTGAAACTTTTCCTGCTGATTATGACATTGCCAATCAGTTTCAGCCACCACCTGCATACACGCCCTAATACCGCCAGACTGGCCTTGCTAACACGCGCTTCTCTCTCAGCACAGCTATTGGCTTGATGAGTAAACCCCACTCTTTATCAAATGGATATCTTTTTCAAATACTCTCCGTAAAGAACACAGTGTGTGTACGGATAGTGCACAAACTCTTTGACTGACTGTGCTTGGGTGCATGAAAGCTTTCTTTAGTGGTGGCAGAAATTTAGGGAATAATTCTCTTTCACCACAGAAGTTCATAATTTGCATGTAAATGGCTTTTAGGATTTGGTCCTTACATGTAAAGAAAACTCAACCACAAGGAGTGCTCGGCTTGCCTCATCACAAGTAATTGATGAAACAGCCTGATCAATGCCATTTATTGAGGCTGAGCTGTCGGCAGATTGTCAGCGGTTGTATTGCTCTTCGTTGGACATGGATGGAGCTTTGTTAAGCATCGTTTTGATTTAATTTGTGATATGCTTGCCATGTGTATGATTTTATTTTACTGATACATCAAAAAAATCAGAAATACACTGAGAAGATTGTTTTAGACTTTATTTTATATAAAATATCAGATGGACCTTATTTATTATTTAGTCTGTGCTGTGTCTTATTTCCTTTCTTTTGCTTTGTAGACATCTGTCACTGTTTTAGTCTTATTCAATCACATCTGTACTTGAAATAACACAAGGAAATTGTCAGAAAAAGTGAGATGGGTCTTTGTGGTGATTTTAAAAAGGATCATAGCATGTGTTTATAGCTAGCAGCCACGGAGAAATGGAGAAACATTTTCGTATGTTTGACAAAAAGGGTGACATTAAGTAACAGAAATCTCACCATGTATGTTGGTCGTGTCATGTTTCTTGTATTTCATTTCAAAAAGAAACATTGTTTGTACTTTGTGATTACCATATGTGACAGTTTCATGTGTGTTTGCCATGCATGATGTCTTTTGTGAGCAAATTCTAAACCTCTTGGCAGAATCTTATGGGAACAACTCATGTAAGGCGCCAGCTGAGGGTTAAAATTGTGATTGGCGTGCTGATTCTAGATGGTTGTATATTGTTCTGTTCAAATCATTTTCTGTGTTTTGTTCTTCAAACTGTTGCTATACTTTCATCACCAGTATGTAAATTTTGATTGTTTATACATAAAAAGTGAACATAATAAAGTAAATGCCGTATTTTGCCTCACGTTTTTCATCTGTAACTTGACACTGAATCTTGTGCAGCCTATAGTTAAGAGCTACAGTTTTGATATAACACTATGAGTTCTGTGTGACCGGGGTACTTCTGGGTTAACTGTCTAGACATTGGAGAAGCAAAATGGCATTACAGTGAGTAAGAGCCTTACAACCTAATAAGACTTTAAAGGGCATACAGTATGCCTTGTATAAAGGCATCGCATATACATATATAAGAATTTCCAAAAACTGCACACAGATGCAGAGAGTTGTGTAAAAGTCATTATTATTAGTCAGTATGTTTGCATTATTTCTGCAGTTTCCTCCACTCAGATCCAATACCAAGAATTAAATTCTAAATGGGTCAAGATATTTCATGGGTTAAAGCACATGTTTAGCTTACTCACCTAAGCTTAAGTGTCATTCTGTGGCCAAATGAATTACGTTAATCAGATGAATAAACAAGGTTGTAATAGGGAAAGGTGTTCAGGAGGGGAATAGATCAGTCTAGGCAAAGAAGCGGCGGCACTTATCAGGAAATAGAGCTTACAAGTTAACGTCACTTGGCCACCCTCTGGGCATATATATACGGACAACAACAGCAAGAATGATATTGCAACCATCAAAAGTCTTTACAGGTTCGGTGGCAAACTGTTAAGTCATATTTTGCTCCCAAAACAGTGAGATTGAAGCTAAATCATGCTGGCAACCAGGACTTTGCTGTCAAAACAAACGCTGGCTGTTCTTTTTCGCCAGCCTGCCTGCTCTGTTCACCACGGTGACTATGGCAACTGGGGAAATACCAATGTTGCAGTGGTAAGTGAAAGAAATCAATAAAACATCGGGCAAAAAAAAAAAAAAGGTAGGCTGAAATATTAGTTTGGGCATTATTGTGATTTGTGAATCAAAATGTATTCCAGGTTTTCTCAGGATGTGGCTGGTGGGATGGGACTGATGTCCATGAGGGAGTGTAGTGAGTATGGCTCAGGACAGGAATTTGGCATTAACATATCATCATGCAGAGATGGTAATTCACATCTCTTGTCTTCAGCACCATGTACCACCTCAGCCGTAACGGTGCTCGCTTCAAGATGTTTGCTCCAAATCAGCAGCAGATGCATGTGATGGACCACATGAGAAAGCAACCTGCCTCTGGCGAGAACCGGTAGGCTTGTTAGGAAGTACTGATGCACTATCAGATGGATCAGAGTCATAGAAGGGCCCAGTGATTTACTTAACTTCGGATGTTACTCCCCTGACCTGACTAATTCCACAAGTTCCTATTTGTGATTATTTCCGGCCGTTACACAGGAACATGCTGGTGGAGTCGGCTCGCTTCAGTCACGGACAGGGAATGATGCAAATGCAGGACCTGTCCAAACTGGACGTCAACAGCTTTGATGCCGTCATCTTTCCTGGAGGCCACGGCATCATCAAGAGTCTGTGAGGAACAATGAAAATTGAAGTCATTCCTGTGAGGCTGTGTTGTGTAAAATAGAGTAAAATGAGACACAATACAAGCTGGTATGATAAAGAAGGAGCACTAATAGTAACATACATCTCTCAACTCTTTAGATCCTCCTTTGTGAAGGATGGCAAAGACTGCAAGCTGCATAATGATGTGGAAAGGGTGCTTAAAGATTTCCACCGTTCACGCAAGCCTATTGGGTATGTATCATCTGGTCCCTCTTCAATCCATCAGTGCTGAAGGAGCAATACTGTGGAACTCTACTTGTGTATGATCAAGAGGTTCGAGTATTAAGGGAGTGTCACTGTGGCACTTAATTCACACCACACTTCAAATCAGATTACATTAGACTAGATAAATGTGAGATGTGAACAATCCCTGTAATGGAATTGGGACATTGGAGTGAATGTAGAAAGGCATACAATGAATACTGAGCTTTTATAGAACAGAACAGAAAAAAAAGGAAGATCTATATTTACGTTTTGCATAAAACATGAGTATTAACATTTGTATTCATAGTTTGGCCTGTTATATCATCTGAATTTTGTTTGGTTTAACATGGTCGGTACAGTGTTTCCCGGAAACTAAGTTTTACTTTTACCACATATACCACAACCATAAATGATAATGCCAATAGTTATGGCATATTCCTGTAAACAAAGTGTAAAGCTTCTCAAAATCCTTTTGCTTACACATAGTAAATAGTATACTAAAACTACAAAATATGGGCTAAGGTACATTTGTGAAAACATTCACAAGATGTGAAATAAAATATTCACACAAATAGGCAAAAAAAGTCTGAAAATTCAATAAAATACTGCATTAGTTAACTGAAATAAAGCTAGGAAAGAAATTAAAGTTAAAGAAAGGCTCAGTTTTTTCTTTAATACTAATTATGTCAGTGAATTTGTAAAAACGTGCTTTATGAACTTTTTGAGAAACTGTTTGACTTTCTCCTCCAAGATTGTGCACCATTTCAGAGGCTGTTCGGCGAAAGTCTCCACTTTGTCTCCCACTGATCACAGCAGACACAGTAGGAAGAGGCGCTGCAGTAAAATCAGTCTTTACACTCTAAAGAGGACGGCGTAAAGTGGGCAACATGAAGGCCCTGAGACAACGTAAACTAATCCACAGGGCTAAAGCAGGTGGGACATTAAGAAGGCTCCAATACTGAGGCTACATAGAGTAAGTGATCTGGTAGAAAGCAACTGATCCTTTGGCTACTACACTGGCCCACGGGGACTGTTCGGGGTGTCGAGGCCTTGCAGACAGGTGACAGGGTCAGATGAGGGGACACCTGGTGGCCAGACCACGAATGGCCGGTCTTAGATGACAGGAGATGCAGGATTACAGGAATTTAAGAGGAGAGTTTGAGGCTGAGGAGGAAGGAGAGGATGAAGCAGCTGTCGACATGACAACGTAGGGTTTATCTGACCTTGACCCAGCCATCGTTTAAAGGATAATACCAGTAATCCTTTCCTATTGCCATTAATGCCTATAAATAGTTTGAGCAGTTGAAAATATTTTGATCAAAAATGAAAACACAATGAAAAAATTATTGAAAACAATGACACTTAAAAAGATGTGCAAAGTGGGCGTTGCTGTTCAATGTAGGAGTCAGTATCATTATCACTGGGATTCACATGTTGCTGTTTAAGACAGATGCCTCTCTGCTTTCAGATACACCCCCCCTCCATTGTTCCCTTCTGTTGAAATCTGTTAAATTGATCTGTCGACAAAACAAACAGTGTAGAAGTCTAAAGTCAGACCGTCTCTCTCAAAGCAATCACAGAGGCTTCACAGAGGCCTGCTCCGCTTTAATTCATTTTCATGGAGTTGGAAGGGCCACATTTCAGATCTGGTTTGAGGAGCTGTAATTCACTTTGCAACAGCCAGCACTGAGGTAGGGTGGCTTACAGAGCTTTAGAGGCAGATATCACTGTGTAGATTGATGGAGTCCAGCGGGGGGAGATGCTCAGTGCCTGGGAAGTTCTTCGGGGAGACAATTAAAATGACATTATCACAGACTGTACTGACTTTCAACCTCAGCAGACCTCTGCATACGCTGTCAACAGAAGTCAATACTGTTTTTAAAATTTCTATTTCTTCAAGATACTCAGTGGTTGCTCGCTCTGATTAAAAAAAAAAAATAATAAAAGTAGGATATTTTTCATATGATTAACAGTTGAACTTATTGAATCCACAGATGACTATCTGACTGATATTATGACCAGGTCTGTTACTGTAACAGCCAAATATCACTCTCTTTTTCCATTCTTTCTATCATTCTTCGTGGGCACTAGTATCGTACACTTTAGGTAGCGTTGTTCTCGCTGCACTGCATGGAAACCATCCAGAGCTTCACTGAAGCCGTCCTGGCAGATCATGACTCATAGCTACACTGTAAGTGGGCTGTGATTTTCAGACTGGTACATTACCTTGAAAGTCTGGGTAAATTCCCCTTACAAGCATTATATAAGCCTGACTACTCAGTTATGCACTGAGAATCTTGCCTTACTTTGGATTTTGGAGACAAACGGAGCCCTTTTTGAAATGTTATTAGTCACATCTGTGTTTTTCCTTTTCCTGTTATACGGTGAAATCATCAACAAAAAACCAAGCATAGGCATTAAAAGCACTTGAATTTCTTTAGCGGCACATCACACCCACACGGGTGCTTCCACTTATCCAATTATATTTCTGCTCAGGTTCAAGTTGGGAGGAGCTATTCTGAGAATGATCTGAGGTCACCAAACTGCATCTCCTTACAGGGCGGCACATGCCTGGTTCAGTTTGAGACCTTGGCTGCGTGTCTCCCCTTCACTCTCTTTCCATGTTCCCGGTTTTTGTTTCTACTGTCAAGTATCCACTAGAAATAACAGAAGGAGTGAGAGCGATATCAGCACACTCCAACACAATCCTGAGAAGAGGTCCAGTCAGGTAGATGAGGTGAAAACACCTGTGTGGGTGGACCATACTGTAGGTGTGTGCATGGGGGCTTTAAATAACATGCTGTTACATCAGATGTAGTCCCATGCTTTTATTTATTGACAATTGGTGATCATAACAGCTGACAGTCAGTAATCTTGGCTCATATTCATCTTTTGGTCATTAATAGTAGTTTTACATGTGCACACTGAGAAGACTGAGCGTCACACTTCTTCCTCAGTGCTTTATAGTGGGAGAGCTTTTCTTTTTCAGGCTTTGAATCCATCCTGTCTGGATACTGGTAAGGCAATTATTCTCACACCCTGATCGCTCTTGCCTCTAAATCTTGACTTGATAAAAGCCTCGGCTCACAGTCTGCTCCTGTTTTTAGACTGGCCAGCATGGCTCCTGTGCTGGCCTGCCGTTTGTTGCCCAGCATCGAGGTGACCATGGGCTATGAGCGGGACGAAAACACTCGCTGGGGGAACTGGCCTCATACAAACATGGTGCAGGCTGTAAAGAGCATGGGTGCACGCCACAATGTCCGTGAGCCATATATATCCTCTCAAAAATCTCTAAATTATTTTGGACAAAATCTGAATAGATTTATGTTCATTTTGTCATTATTTTTGTTTTGAAATTACTCCAGCTTTGACCTTAACCTTTTCCTTTTTACGAAGCCTATGTGGATGAGCAGAACAAAGTGGTCAGCACCCCTTCCTTCATGTGGGAAACAGAGTATCACTATCACTATATATTTGATGGTATCGGAAATATGGTCAAACACGTCATGCGCATGTCAACAAAGTAAGCTGAGACAATGAACATGAAAAAGCCTCAGAGGAAGTTGGTGTTGACGTACAACATACGAGTCTGTATTGTGATGAATTCTTATCTGAAACAATATAAATGCTTTAGTTAAAGAGCAAATGGCTTGTCATGTGTTATTGATGGTCTTGGTTAATATGGGTAAACATACCACATGTATAGTAGGTGGGCCAAATCATCTGTATGAGTCCAGGTACCATCAACAGAGAGCAGATCTGCACTTATGAGTCACTACCTATGCACCTAGTTCAGGGTTTGGAACCGGAGACACAACTGCTGACCCATGACAGGCAGGGAGATGTTCATTGTCCTCCCAGTGACACATCTGTGTAAAGGTCAACCAAAACATAGTTGAAAGCTCAACTCTGCATTTGATCAAAG
Source organism: Xiphias gladius (assembly GCF_016859285.1). Lineage (NCBI taxonomy): Eukaryota > Metazoa > Chordata > Actinopteri > Istiophoriformes > Xiphiidae > Xiphias > Xiphias gladius. Next base: position 20,692,665 of record NC_053418.1, on the reverse strand, counting down.
CAAACACTGACCTTATAATCTATAGGGTCAGTACTTAAATGACAATTGCTTCTGATCCTTTGTCAGTTTTATTCAGTATTGCAGATTTGGGATCACGAAAAAACACCAAAACAGTACATTACACTACATAATCTCCAAACATAAGATGTACACTACAATGTCTTTTGTAGTGCAGACATACTGTTCTTTGTAGTGTAGACATACTGTTCACCCTATTATTATTTTCTTAATATCACTAAAACTCCATGAAAATTATAAGTTAAATCTGTCATCCAAATCCTTGAAATAAACACTAATATTACAGACAGTTTCTGGCGATGTTGTGCAATGTCTCATTGTCGCACCTGCTGCCTCCCGTGGTAAGATGGCTCACCTTTGTCCACTAGGGTATCCACTAGGGTATCTACAGTATATCGAAACACAGGGCGTTTGAGGATGGAGTGAAATAGCACCGTGACTCTATGGAGGGCACTGTTGGTCTGTCAGTCGGTTGGTTCACTGCTTCGGTCCACACAACTACAATTGGAGGAATTGCCATTGAAATTTTGTACAGTCCTGGTCCCCAGGGGATGTATCCCATTGACTTTGATGATCCCCCAACTTTTACTCTACCAACACCAGCAGGATGACATTTTTGGCTTTTAGTGAAATGTCTCAGCGACTACCGGATGGATCATCATGAAATTTGGTACAGATGTCAATGTTCCCCTTGATGAATTGACTTTTTATGTAGTGCCATCTTCAAGTCAATGTTTTTTGAAAAACTAACATCCCCCATCAGCCTCAGCTGTACTGTGTGTTTAATGCTAATTAGCAAATGTGACAATGCTTCACTTGATGAAGATGGTGAACATTGTACCTGCTTATCATTAGCATGTTAGCAGTGTCTCTGAGCATGCTCACATTAGAATTTAACTCAGAGCAATGCTGTCTTTAAGGCCAGCCCCACCGAGCCGCTAGCATGGCTGTAGATTCTTATTCCTGTTTTAAAATAAAGCTGACTTGAAGTTTTTACTTTATGTGTATTCTTATGTATTTTAAAGGAAGTTCATAAAGAGAACTTAAGAACTGGAGGACAAAAAGGCAGAGCCTTTGACCCCTTGTTTATGTGGCGGACACAAAATATGAGATTGCTGTGCTGACACATGTACACTGAATCTGGATAAAATGGTTTCCTAGCAAGGACCACATCCCACCAGTGTGTGATAAAGGTTTAATGATATGAGGGAAGTATGAAGATGCATCTCAGGTGTTGTGCCAGCCAACCCTAGTTGGTACCTGGAGAGGCGAGAGACAAGAGGTATGAACGGGTATGAATAAGAGAGAGGATGAAAGGAGGGATGAGAGACAGAATGAGTGTGGGTAGAGATGAGCAAAGAGAGGGATGAGAAAGGAAAGGGAAAGTGAGGGTGGGTGGAGACAACTGAGACAAGAGGAGAGGATGGCTTAACTAGGTATAAGTCAACTTGACAGGTGATTACAGATGTGGCTGAGGCATGGCCCTTCCCTTGAAATTAAGTTAAGTAGTTGACACGATCAAGTTAAACAGCAGCTGTGTTCATTGTCACATGCTTTTCCTCTAAGCACTAAAAAAAGAAAAATCAACTAATACATTAAGAATAAAACAATTTATTCATTACAAACATATAAAAATGACAACACCAACGACCAAGTTGAAAGATATAAAAATTTCCAGTTTGTACAAAACTTTCAAAACCATCAGCAGAAATGCATTCTCAATCCATACGAAGATTTTCATCCGGGTTATAATTAAACCTAAAACAAATGTTGAATCTTTCCAAAGTATAGCTACAAAGATATTCTTTAAGTCTCAGTGACATACAAAAACAGCATTTTTCACTTTTCAGTAAAAAAAAAAATTAAAAAAAAAAAAGAAAGTCTAATGGGCGCAAAATTCATAAAACTTGTAATTCAAATACAGAATTAGAAGTCGAAAATATTCACAGTGTTGCCTTCACATCAGTAATGTGAATTGTAAACATTGTTGCATATCATAACTCACCCCAATAAATATACAGAAATACTTATCATGTGAGCAAAACTTATTTTAAAAATGTTTTTAATCATTTTAAATCCTCCAATCAGCTTTGTCTGATGAGCTCGTCAGCTCAACCCTTCAAGGGCCAATCAACTCGTGTACTTATGACATTAACAAATATAAGGCAAAATTCATTTCCCGTGTTTCTTATCAAGTTTTAGAGTATCTCTTATTTAATCACAGAGGAAAAGCTTGACAGATTCAGGTGGAGTAAAGTAGCATTTTTTCATCTGATGAAATGATGAAGAGGAATATACAGCAGGGTCCATTCACATTAAGGTACATATAAACATTTGTACATTTTGAACAAATACTGGGAGGCTGCGTTAAGTGATTTGATTAATAAAAGTCCCAACAGGGGAATGTTACTGTAGCAGATAAAATATGTATGAAACATGAAACTATTTCAGGGAACCAGCAGGTAAATCACGGTGGCAAATAAACAAATTCTACTTTTAAATACAGAAATGATTGTTTGGAGGTAACTGATAAGAGCTGAACTGATAAGAGGTTTTGTATCAAAGTACAATTATCAGAGTTGCCCAATCACGTAATCTTTAAGTACTATTAGTTACATACTTATTGTCATATTCAGAGGGAGATGGTGGTGAAAACGCTGTGAGCACTGTTTGATTGGGAACACAGGCGACATTTCCACAAACAGATGTTATCTTGGACAAAGACCTACTTAATTGTCATTAGGATCCCTTTGTTATTAAAGGGAAGTCTTGATGCCATAGACATAGACTTGAACTACAGCCTTCATTATGTAGCATGCAGCATGCAGCTGCTTTTATAAAGCAGGTCTTTTGCAACTCTCAACAGTAAACCTGTCAAGGGTTAGCATTTCTATTAAAAAAGCGGCCCTGTGTGCCTGATTGTCATGGTTTAATAACAAAATCCCCAAATACAGTTGCATGAGCTTCTTTGTAAAATAAATAATCCCTTCTCACCTTTATTATGCAAAGCAGCGTGGAACGAATATGACATTTGATAACGACTGAGGAGTTGCAGTGTGTCACATATGACACCATACAGCATATAGTACTGTCTCTTGAAATTGCTTTACTTTAGTCTGCCGTAACAGAGAATAAAATCTTTAAACAATGAGTTATTTTACTTGAAAATTCTCAAGCAAGATGTGACAGTGTCCGGGACCACAGTGCTGTCGTCTGTTCATTAAAACTGCTATTTGGTATCTGGGGTAGATAAACCTGTGAAAGACAAAGACAAAGAGCAGTGCAGCATTAGAAAACAGTCCTTAAAAGGACAAGGTTAAACCATGTCAAATGTAAATTGAGCAGCATAGGTGTTGGCATGCACAAATTCACTGCACATGGATGATACAGTAGCAGGCAAAAAAAGGAAGCAGGCAGGCAACAGTGACAGGTGGAAAAAAAGGGAAAAAGGTGAGAGGGCAGGCTGAATAACGGACCGAGTTAAGCTGCTAGAGCAGTGCGGAGTTGGAGTCAGAGTCTGAATCGTGGCCAGGGGTGAGACAGGGCTCACGGGAACAGATGGATTCCTGAGCCCGCCTGTACTCTTGGTACTCCTGGCGGAGAGCGTTGAAGCGCGCCTCACTTAGGGAGCGGCTGAACTGGCAGCCAGGTGGGTTGGAAACTGGCAAGCTGACTGAGGGAGATGGGCCTGGGGAGGGCATCAGGGAGAGGAAATGCATGGATGGGCACGTCATGGGAAAAGCTCACAATAATCACAGCACAAGGGCACAGGATGAACACATGCAGCACCATCACATCAAGCATTAAACTCATAATGACGCATGCAACATCAAAAACATCACACACGAGATTGTAAAAAACATAAAAGTATCACCTTTCTGTTGTTGGTCCTGGAGGCCACCAGGTTGATCATATCTGAGCTCCCCCCTTCCTCTCCGAGAGCCCATTTGTGACTGATCTAACCTTGTGGCGTCCAGGACCTCTGAGTCCACGCAGGCATCAGCAGAGTCCCACTCATAACTCTCATCTACTGATGTGTTCCTTCTAATGAGATAAACAAAACGGTCATATAACAGTTATCACAAAGGAGAAAACAGAAACAACTAAATTAATGTTAGTTTGGCAACATGAATGAATCCCTCTGCCAAGAGGACACTCCAAAATGTTGGTGGTTATTGTCGAGGTGTGGTGGCGTTTCACCTTTTCGCTCTCCTCTCAGGCAGCTCCATCTCAGCTCTGTGCCGCTCGTTCTCCTCTGTGGTTTCGGGGGAGCTGAGTAGTGTGGGAGTGATGGAGAGGGAATGTCGGAAGAGACCAGCGCTACCCCTACCACTGCTCTGACTGGCATAACTTGCCCTCCCTCCCTCCCTGATCTCTCTTACCTCCCGGATCTCAGTCTCCCCTCCCCTCCCCATCATCCTGTCTGGCTGTCTATAACTCTCTCCCTCCCTGGGTGAGAAAGGGGCGTAATAAGGGGATGGCCAGCTGATGCCCCTGGGCAGGTAGGACCTCGGAGGGCCCCTCCTGGGGTCCATGGGTCTCATGCTTTCCCCTCTGGAACCTGGCCAGGGTTGGTACTGGGGCACAGGAATGGAGGAGGGCATGGGGACATATTTATGCTGGGCAGACCTCAGAGTTTCTTGATAAGAGGGAGACCATCTGGAGGGCTCAGGGAAAACACTGGCTTGTCGTCGTGGATCAGAGGGTTCCAGCATTGGGGAGACAGAGGTTTGTCTCGGTGGGTACATAGAAGGAGTGAGGTAGGAAGGACTGGCAAAAGATCTTTGTGCGTGATGAGACCTCTCTAAGCTCCCCATGCTGGGGCGTCTGAATGGGACATACTCCCTCCAGGAGGGGCCTGGCCTGGGAAGGGAAGATGGAGTACGGCCCAAACTGTACGACTTCACGCTGACATCCGGGTTTGGGAACTCGTCCCAGTAACACTTCTCAGAAATATATTTCCTTGGGTTCTCAAAGTGCTCCCACCTCTGTGAGCCTAAACTGATGGATTTCTTTAGGAAAGGACGAGGCTGTCCCATGCCTGAGAGCGTCCTACAAGGGCCTATACTTAAGGATTTCTTTAGAAATGGCACAGGGGCTTGACATATCCGTGACGCAATGTTATTAGTCCTGCTGCCCTGAGAAGCTTGTCTTTGGGATTGCTCCGATAGAGACTCACTACTGTCTACAAAACTCTGGGAGTGTTTTGACACTATATCTGCCATGCCTTTAGCTGCACTGAACAAGTTGTGAGCTGACCTGGATCCAAGTCTGGATTCAGGTCTGCCTGTGCTTTTATTCGAGAGATGAATTTGTGTTTTCTCATCATAGAGCTGCTTGCTACTTTTCTCTGGACCAGGTAATGATGGTCTTGTCTCATCTGGAAATCTTACTCTAAGTGAAGAATCTCTAGCTTCCACATTGAGGGAGCGTTTATAGCCTTGTTTTTTACAAGCATCAAAGGGCTCTGCAGCACCCACAGAATGAGTTTGTTCAAAGCAAACCACCTTTTGGTTCAAGTCCGTGGCCTGGTTTTCTTGCACATGAACCTGCCAGTTTTTAGGAACTACATCAGGCTTAGCCACCAGAGATTTTTCTGGCTTTAGTACTGAACTTGGTCCAGCAGTGTCTGTGACTTCAGCTTCTTCCACGGGCTCATCCACACTCATTTCAATGAAACCTGGAAGACTCAAGTACTCAAGAATTGCACTTGTCTGCATTGGGGACATTTTTGGAGATGGGGCTGCCGGCTTGGCCTTGAAAGACTCTGACATTCTGGGCACAGAAAATTGGGATTGATCACTCTCGACCTCCTCTACAAGAGTCAGTATTGAAATTGGGCTGGGACTATCAGAGAAAAGACATTTGTCACTCCTCCTGGAGCGTGCTCGGACACCCTCTCTTTCTAGCTCTGAGTAAAACCCCGTACTCCGGCGATCATCCTGGCCGTGAGTCTCACTGTCTTTGGCCTTTGCCCCTATATCATGATGTTCATAGGGTAAGGTAGAATAACTTGAGGGACTGGGATCCCTTGTGGCTATGACGTCTGCCATTCTCTGAGGGTGAGTATACGGTGCAGAAGCTGAACTTTCAGGCTTCTCACTGTCGACTGAAGGACTTCTGGCAGCTGAATCCCAGGGCTGAGTTCCTGCATAAGCATACGAATGCCTGGACCTTGAGGCAACACCTCCGTCTTGAGTCCTTTCCCGTAAGCCCTGCTCAGTCACGGACTTCCTGCATATATCTGGCCCACCCTGAGGACTCAATGGCCTGGCTCTGTCTGCTGTTTCTACACACAGACCAAGTGGGCTTTTTGAGGTGACATTAGGGGAGAGCATGGGGAGGGAGGTGTTCTGCGTGATTGGTGAGCGTGATGAATCAGGAGCAAGAGAGTCTTCTGACGTTTCCCTACATGTGCGAGGATGCTTTGACCTGGGTGATGTGGTCTCCCAGGTGCTCTGTACAGGAATGAGGCTGGTGACAGAGGTAACAGGGCTAATGTCCCACTGTATGCGAGACGTACGGAGCCGGTCCATGGGACTGCTGGTGTTCCCAAAGTAACACGCCCTCCGATAGTCAGATACCCGACTTGTCTGACCTGAGGGCCTGTGTTTCTGTCTGATAGTAACATCTTGTGGCTTCCATACTGGCTCTTCCTCTGACTTAGGCGCATCCCTTTGAGGGTTCTGTGTTGTATTAGACTCTCGCTCCTCTCTTCCATGACCACGGCTTCTCTGATTGGCTGTATAGCTCTCTAGCTCCCTCTCCATTTCTTCCCTCTCCTTTGCCAGTTGGACACACTTGTTAATGCTATCTCTCTCCAGCTCACTGTCTAGTTGTAAGACCAGGGTGCTGTTATTAGTCAGCTGACTTTCCATAGGTTGGTAGCCTGAATGGTTAGGCCTGTCTCTATCTCTATCCAGAAGCTTTGTTCTCCTGCCCAAACTGGGGAACAGATCTTCACTGTGGCCCAGCATGCGATGTCTCCTGAAAGAATCACCAGGTTTTTTCTCACTGTTGTCTGAATAGAAGCTGGCTCTTTCGAGTAGGGCCTCTGAGCCTTGTTCATCATCAGAGTAAAAGCAGCCATGACGGGAGAAGTTTCTAGCCATGGCCCGTACTCTACCCGGAGAGGAAGGAGGCCTGCTCAGCTCTGGGACGTCCACAGTGAGAGGGGAATCCTTCCTCTCGTCCTTCTCTGAGCTCAAATTGCTTGACTTTGGAGAGTCCCTGAATGACATCCGGTTGCTCCCTGAGCCACCTGCCCCACCATTACTTTGCAGGACGTCCTTCTTTATGTTCTTCTTATTTGAGGGACTGGAACCCTCTGGCAATGGTTGGACAATGAAGCGCCCATCTGGCCCTCTGGAAATGGACTCCAGAGCAGTTGGTGAGGGGGCCTGAGACCCCAGATGACTCTCAAAGAGTGTGTAATGCGGTGGTGGAGATGAGTTGGACAAGAGTTGTTTCCGCTGGTCGTGGTATTCTCCACGGCTGCCTTTATCAAAGGAGGACCGATCAGACTGTGAGGAGGAGGAGTTTGGGAAGAATGGAAGTGGTGGACACAGCTTTATCTTTAGGACACTGTCGGGGCTGCGAGGAGGCGAGTGAGCTCTGAGAAAGATGTAGCCAAGAAAAAAAAGGCTTAAAACAACTTTACAGTACTGTAGATTCTAACAAAAAATGATTAAAGGTGCAAATTATAACTCACTGCACAATCATACTACATCAAGGATTGCAGAGATTGTAATGAAGCCTAAACTATTTTAATGTTTTTAAAATAGTTTCATTTCATTCTTAGTGTAGTCAAAATGTCATCAACAGGTTAGATAATAAAAATATATGATCGACTTAAGTTATGGAGTCACACACCTGGTAGCATGAAGAAATGTTGCTTTTAAATGTTAAACCACAGTCTACCAATGGCTATAATAATGATACTTTAAGTAAAAAACATTAAAGCCTGAATATTTTTTTAAATACAGGAACAAATACAGTGAGTAATAGATATTGTACATGAACTGTTAAAATCACGTTATAGATGAAGGAACAGAAATGTTGAAAATATAGAGGTATAATGGTAAGAAGACTTACTCTGGAGATGAGTTTTTCTGGAAGGCAGATGGCAGATCTAATAACAGTTGAAGAAACGATTAAAATAACAAAACAATAGCACAGCTGAAATTGTCTAATCATGACAAAGTGTATTTAGTATAAACTCGGAAATAAGCAATTGCGCTTTCTGCACACCAACACAGTTTAAACAATTACAATTTTTGTGCCTTGAGTTCTGATGTTTTACCTTGTCTTCTCTTTCTGCGCCGACGCTGTCTCCTGTGACTCATATAGCAAGCTGTCACTAATGAAAGGATGATGGCCACGAACAGGAAGCACACTCCTCCTAGCACACCAGCCAACAGGGGCTCAGGGATGACCTCCAAGAAACTTGGGCGTAGTGGATAAATTTCCATCCCTGTCATCAGACAAGAGTCAATAATGGTGGTTGCAAATTCCATTGCTAAAAACCAACGCTAATTTTTTATATATGCAATAATATACGTATGCCAAAACTCATGTTGACTTAATATGCAATGTAATGCTCGTGGTTATTTATAAAAATCCACTTACCTATGGTTGATACATTGACAGACTCACTGGGTTCACTGAGTACTTTGTTGCTGCGAGACATTAGCCTCAAATCATAACTGGAGTCCTGAGAGAAAGAAAGATCCGGGTTTGATTAACTCCTCAGAATGAAAAGATAAACTAAAATGCTTCTGATGAAAGTTACTTTGTCAAACATTTTCATCATCATAACATAAATCATAACATCCATTTGATATAACACAATTTTTTTTGTTGGCACAATAGCTATTTAAACTACATGCATCGAGGTTGTGAAAGCAAGAAACACAGAGGCCACACCAATTGATCTTTTGAAAGTACAGATGCTGAGTAAGAAATAAACTGATCATTACCCTTAGCAGTCCTCGTACGAGTAGTTGACTCTGATTGGCACTGATGTTGCTGCTGAGGATGACCCACTCGCCCTGATCCCTGCGGGCCTGTAGCACATAGCCAGTCAGTGGAGAGGATGGAGCCTCTGGAGGCGACCACTGGAGGAAAACTCCTTGTCCAGTCCGGTTGGCTGACAGGAGTATTGGAGGATCCAGGATTGGGAGAGTGGTGAAAGCTGTAGGTGCTTCTGTTGGCACAGCTGATGATATGACTCGATATTAGTTCATACTGATAGATACTTAAAGCAAAACAGCATTACAGAGAGTGAGGGAAACTGAAACATAAAGTTTACTTGCACAAACCTTGAGTTTGCACAGAAACAATTTCACTGAAAGGTCCAGAGCCAAGTTTATTCTGAGGAAGGACACTGAACTGATAGCTGGTGCCAGCAAGTAGCCCGGTCACCAGTAGGTAGTTTTTGGATGTGGGAACAGGCAAAGACGCCCATTCATGTTTCCCCCTGGATGCCTGCTTGACCCTGGAAAAATTTCAAACAGCCAAAATTGAGACTGAATTAAAACAGTTGGGATGGTTGGTGGCAGCTGAGAACTGTGTCATACTGTGTATTATATGTTACTGACCACACTGTGAACTTCTGGGTGTATCCACCATCAAAGCCAGGCACCCAGGACACATTGGCCTGGTTCATCTCGGTGGTGACAGATACTGAGGATACAACATGAGGACTGGTGCCTACGGAACAGAAAAACACCTCTGTAAGTTTTAACTGTTGACAACACACATGAATACATTCAGGTTAAGTGTCATATATCAACATATCAGTTTACGCAGAAATAAGGTCAGCCCACTCACCCAGCACCATGACCACAGTGCCTGCACTGACAGTTGCTACACGATTAGTGGCCAGGCACTCCCAGCCCCCCTGGTGATCTTTACTGAGTGGCTGCAGCAGGAGGGAGCCATTAGCCAACACTGTGTACGGAGAGCGAGGCGTTGGGCCAATCTATCAGGCAAGACAGCCACAACAAGTTAAATAGGGGATAAATAAGGCAACACATCTCTCTAGAGTTGAAAATCTCCTCCTGTACCTTGCTCCATGTTATGTTTGGAGTGGGGTCTCCACTGGCTTCACAAGGGATGATCAACTCTCTGCCCACCTCCTGGAGATACTCAAGCCGAGGAGGCACTTGGATTGATGGTGGGTCCTGAAGGAGGTAAGGAGCCTGGTTACGTCTATTCATGTACAACTGTGCACGAAGTTTTCTCTGAACTGAAGACAGAGACAGAAGCCCAGCCTTACCTGCAGAATGACTTGTGTAGGTTCAGACTGGCCCATGGTGCCATAACTGTTATAGGCAGTACAGGTATACATGCCAACAGCATTGTCATTGGCTGTTGTTATAAAAACTGAGCCCTCGGAGTTCACCATCCAACCTGGGAACTGGACAGATAAAAGGAGGAAAAAATACACACAGTGATTCCAAGGTACCCGTGCAGTTTTGGGAGAATTTCCACTCCATGATTTCCATGGCCCACCACTACCTTGTCAAGATTTAAATCGTTCCCGTCTTTGGTCCAGTTGACATACAGCACAGGTGGATCAGCCTGGACAGGACAAACTATGACCCCCTCCATGCCCGCAGGCAAGTATGTTTCCCGGGGCATTCGGCCTACACGTGCGGGGTCTAAGATGAAAGAAGAAGATATAACTAAAGACGTCCTCGCCCTGGGCATGCTGGGAAATGCTCCCACCTCTGCAACCTTGACCTGCAGGGTTGATGGAAATGGATGTGTAACAGACTAAATCCTTACGTTTCACTTTCAGATGTGCAGATGCAGAGGGTGGGGTCAATATCCCATTAGTTGGGATACAGGTGTAGTTGCCAGCATCTTCTGGGATGAGATTAGGGATAAGAAGTGTTCCATCCACCAAAATCTTCACTCTGGATTTAAGGGACCTAGAGCCAATAGATACAAAACATGGTGCATTTTAAGAAGTCATCAAATTGACATTGACACAAAAACTCTTTGCTGTAGTGAGAAAAGGACTTTGTTTCTAAAGGTTATTTTTCAGAGCATAACCTTGGATGATATCACCTTAATCTAAATTGCAAACTCCTTTGTCTCAGGTTTATAGCATGCTCATGATCACATGGTATAATAGTCTTATAAATAATCTAATTAGAATTGATTGCATTAGCACCATGCTTTGGAAAAAAAACCTAATTGAGCCATTCTGTCTGGCACAAGAATACCTGTGCAAATCAAAGCAACTATATCCATAGGACTTACCTCACTCAGAGGAATGGCTAATCTCCCTAAATGGTTGACATCTCCAAACTGCAACTTATACCCAGATGGGCTTACAGGTTCTTACATGCATATGTACTGGGAATGCAAGGATCTGAGCCTCTTTTGGGCTGGGGTTTGTGCTACTCTATCTAATGTACTGGATGTGTTCTTTTGTGTATGATGTATGTATCTAGAGCAAAATAAAATAAAGTAAAGTTGATCACAAAAAAAGAATACATGTGCAAGTCAGAAGAGATTCCTTTATAAATTGTTCTTCATATTCCATTGAAGTAAATGAGCATACTGTGATTGATTATTGGTATGTCTCACTATGTTTTACATTAGCAGAAAAAATATGCATGAAATATCTTCTCTTCATAGATATTTCAAAGACCTGGACTCACTCAATATGGTAAACATTCTGTCCTTGTTTCAACCACTCATAGGTGAGATTGGAAGGGTAGGCGTCAGCCTGGCACTGCAGAACTGCATCCTGGGACATGTTGAGAGTGGTGTCCTCTGGTGAGATGATGATGATTGGAGGACCTTTTTGGCAAATTGGAGAAAAAGATGAGACACGCTGATGTAAATATTATGTCTGTGTATAGTGATGCAGTCAGTCATGATTAGTAGAAAGGTCAGCGTTGAATGGTGCCAATTCTTACGTCTTAAATCATTGCAAGAGCAGGGAATAGACTCTAGGTGGCAGTATAGACTATGTAACCATGATTCTCAAACTGTTCACTGGGTTTTCGGTAGCACAGCTAGATCATAAAGCTTTTGAGCAAGACGGGGATGAGAAGAAAATTTAATCTATCTGAGAAGACGTGTGGTTGATGTTATTTTCAAAAAATACAAAAGCTCTGTCTTGTTAGCTGGTCATCACAGCACATGCTTACACTAGATAAGCAGAGATTCTGTCTCTCCCTGATGATTGACAGTTGGACACTGACCTTTGACCTGCAGCTGCATAGAGTGGGTCAGGTTCCCCTCTGAGTTGGACACGTGACATTTGTATACTCCTGAAATATTTCTTGTGACGGAGGCCAAAGACAATGTACCATTGAGCACCTAAAATGGGGCGAAGGTAAAGAGCAAGAGGATCAAAGAAAGAGAGAAAAGTTGGAGAAACATCATGAAGCAGTCATGGAGAGGACAACAAAGCAGTTTCCTTCAACGGAACATCGAAGTTATTGCTCCTAAAGAAACTGCTAATTATAAAGTATTCAATTAAAATACTGCAAATGCCATCTCTTAATGCTCCTCACTTTAATTTTTTCATGTTTCTCAATTGGACTCTCGTCTTTATGCCAGACAACAGTTGGTCGAGGGTTGCCATGGGCTCCACAGCTGAGAGTCAGTGAGTCTCCCAGCAGAACCTCCACAAAAGTTGGTGGTTTCTTGATAAACACAGGTGGAGCTAGAACACAGACGGAAGATGGAATAATTATTTTTAATTACATATTCACATGGGACATAGAGGAAAATCCAAGCAGTAACTTGACGTTGAAGTCTAAATGCAGAAGTTAACAGCCAACCATAACATCTTCAAATTGAACAATTTCTCAATAAATGTTATCTAAATAATCCCCAGACATTGTGAGCAGTTTTTGTACCCTCTGTGTGGAGATTGGCAGTTAGTATAGCTGGATATAGCGTTCTCATTGAAACTATTCACAACAAGATAAGTAACTGTATCAGTATATTTGGAGAGAGACACTATTAATGTTTCCAAACTTGGTGTTTTTGTGCTTCAAGTATCACAAATGTAAATGTTACACAATAACTGAGATACCACCGAACCTCAGTGAATCCCCCTGAAACTATACAAACTGGCAGACGAAATATTTCATCACTGTCAATCTACAAGTTCAGTGTCAAGTTTGGGTTTGCATGTATTACACTGATCTAATACTATTATGTGCAAGAAAGGCATCCAGTGCTCATCTGTAGCCTGATGCAGCACATGCAGCCCTTTCAGTCACTGTAGTACAACCATATCAAATACTACTTAAATACTAATTTTCACTCTCAATACAACTTCCAACTCTACTCCGGCATAAGCAGTGCGTGTGTGACAGAGTGAAAAGTAGTTGGGTTAAAAGATTTAAGCCTTTTACCTTAATCCCACACAAGTAGCACATACATTGTCCTGTTCCTGTTATTCTTAAAACCAACTCTTACAATTACATCCGCTCACAGCAGGCTAGGCACAGACAAACACAAGATTTGACCACTGTGTTCACCGTACATCACACAGAACCTAATCATACGCTGCAATGAAACTCAGGGTATTCAGCTTGCCAGGAACTTCAGAGTCCCAGCCAGCCATCGTGCTGTGGCTTTTCTAAACAAGGACAGTGCCAGTGACGAGCAAAGAAAGGAGCAGCATCCAAGTCCCCAAAACCCTGCAGTGCTGCACCTGTGATGGAGAGGAAGGTCCATGTGCCATTACGAAAGTTGTCCGTTTTGCTGTCCAGGAGCAGGATGCGGCATTCGAACCAGCCCTCGTCCGCCAGGGTCAGCCGTTCCACCAGCAGAGAGGCACCCCGGGTCAGTGACACACGGCCTGGGGGGGGGCGGCAAAGAGGAAAGGGTGAGAGACACAGAAAGAGAGAGAGAGAGAGAGAGGGTCAGCACACAGACTCACAGCCAGACAGGCAGAGTCAGCACAAGCAGGAAGAGGGCTTACCATGCAGAGGACTCAGGCATCCAGTGTCACAAAGGCTATACTAAAAGTCATATTTGTTTGTAGCAAATAACCAATCACATTAAGATTTATGAAAATAAGAGAGGTGTCAGACAAATATGTAGCTCAGAGGATGAGAAGTCAGTGGCCGTAAAGTAGTACAAACATGAATCACTCAACTGATGATTGTAATGATATGCAAGATTACAGATGAAGATGATGTCCTGTCATTTAGGTTTTGGGTGGAGTGGAGAGCTAGAATGAGCATGCCAAGAACTCCTGAATGCATTTTCATTAAATCACCAAAATAGAAAAAAGTGTTTGAGTCTGTTATCTTCTTTTCATTTTTGTAATTCCTCAGCTTAAAAAGGATTTCTACAAAGGCTGCATGATAAAATGAGTCACCTGTATTGTTTATCAATGAGGGGCACTGGACAGAGATAAACAATTTGGGGCATGCAGATTCACGCTCTGAACTGGTGTGTGAGCACCCTTAAACACACTGTTGGATCTATGAACAAACAGTAGGTGCATGTGCCCCCCCCCCCCCCCCCACACACACACACACACACACACACAAACACACACTTCTAACAACTGCTTGTCAGGCTTTGAAACTTGATCTGTAGGTTGCCTGGTGACAGCAGACTGGTTTTCAGGGTACTGAAGTTACCCTTCCACATCCACCCACCCTCCTTTTATTCTGTCTCTCAATGAACTCTTTTTTCCCCCCCCTTCACTCTCAGTGGTTTACACACTGAGAAAACACACACGTTGCTCATACCAGGCCCTGACAAAAGCAGTCCGAAAGTTAACAGAGGAATGTTGAGAAGTTTCCGGCATCCCGTCATTCTTGCTTGCTACCAACACGTTGCTTAGATGATATAGGTAATGGCTGTCACATTCAGTCCTCTGTGCAAAGTAAAAAATTTGGCACTGCAAATTTAAAAAATGATCTTCATCATTCATTTTTTAGGTTGAGAACAAATGTCCTCTAAACATAGATATTGTATGTAAGAGAATTCTTGAATGTCCTGCAACCTTGAAGAAACAGTATCAGAAGAAACATAATATCCTTACTATTCACACTGGTTTACCTCCAGACAGCAGTGACTGGAGAAAAGCCTGAAAGCTATGAAATTCATTTAACGCTATTCATGGCCTTAAGACATGGTGGAACACACACTGAGAGTAAAGACAGACATCAATAGCTAACAATTAACCCTGCATTCCTGACTGGGGCTGTTGCTGTGGTTAACAGTTAGGTTTAATGATTGACTGACCTCCTAAAAGACAGACCAGCATTACATGGGCGGTGCTCACTTAGAGTCTCCATAAAATGAATGCCTCTGATTTCAGGTCAGCATCTTTCAAACAAGTGGGTAGGGCTTGGATAGAGGAAATGTGCAGGGAGATGATAACAGGTATGGGGATAACTGTAGGCATTTTCCTCTTATCTCTCTGTGAGGGATCCTCCCTGAGCTGCCCATTTCCTATGCAACCTTTTCCAATCAGACATGGCATTAACTGCCCACTGCAGACTAAGAGGAAAAACACTTTCACGTGCAAAATCACACAAACCCTCTTTAACATAAACCTAATCCTCATGTGGCTAAATATTATGGGATATTTAAAGATCACTGTGGCTAATAGCACCTCTTGTCATATTTTGTAACATGAACAAAACGCAGCCTGTGAAAATCCCACTGACTGACCATGTGCACTGGTCGTGGGTTCAGAAGCACGTGGGTGTGTATACATGTTGATTTTCAAAATTTGGGGAGTGCCCTGCCCCCTGGATCTTAACAGGGGAGTTCTGGTTTCGCTGTCAAACACTTAACCCTTTCCCGTAGCCTCCCTCTTGTCCATCATTACAAAGAGACAGCAGCCCCCCAATCCTCATTCTCCCAGGTTACCATAGTGATGAGACCAAGAAAAGCCTGGGCTGTAGGTTTAGATTTGAATTCAGTTGCTGTAGAAACACGGCGTTGCCAAACGTGGGTAGAGGCGGGTCGATCATGCGGGGGGAGGGTGGATTTCTTCTGTCACAGATTTGAAAAATTACAAGTCGGGGAAAAACATGTTTGGGTTTAAAAAACAGTCTTGTTTCACCTCCACAAAACATGAGGCAGCAAAGGGAGAGAGAAAAAAAATGAGAGGCCAAAAAAGAGAGGACTTTATTTTCCTTTCAGCCCGTGGACAGACAAAAGGCCAACGCTGTGTGACAAATGTTGCTTTATTTAAATTTGAATGTTGCATCTTTGGACTTGAAATGGAACCTCAAATGGCACTAGGCCAGTGCTCTGCGCCAAAAGATTATTAGCAAAAAAATGTTGCTTTTCTCCCTGATGGCCTGATGCACAGATATAATGCAAATATGCTGGAATGACTGGAGTTGAAAAATGATCAACCATATCAGTAAAAACCCACCCTTTTTCTAAATCCAAGAGGAACTGAACTAGAGGTTATGGAGAGGTTACTTGATTGTGTGCATCGATAATCCACTGAAAACCAATGAGAGGTTGACCTTTCTGACCTCTGTGCTCCATAATTCTCCAGCAGACACATTCATCACTCCCCTTGGTGCTACATTAGCACAATGTCCACGAGTCCTCCTCAAGAGACAAACTTCATGTCTATGGTGAACACAGAATGGCTGAAACAATAGCTGCTGCTCCTTTCTTGTGTCCACCCTCCTCCTCCTCACTGTTTTTTCTCCAGCAGCTATCACATGACAGCTCCAGTCTACCTTAAAATGAGCCCTTGTTTTCAACAGGTCGAGCTGCACCACAGCCAAGGGTATGAAATGGAAACGTTAATCCACCGGTGCTGTGTGAACCTCTGAGACGCACCCTCTTCTTACTAGCGAAAGTCAGGTTCTCACCCAGTGGGTGGCAGTTCAGGAATAACTCATCTTTCAGAGCTTTGATGCTGGGCAGGGGCTGGCCATGTCTCACGGTTTCTGATCTTCTATTCTTTTTTTTTCTTTAGTTTAAAGACAAGATTGATGTGGCTTTTCTGCAACTAAGGACAGTTTACACTGCATGCATTTTTCCCACATATAGTAACTCTTGTTCATTTTGGTTTACATTTGTGATTTTAAACACTTTCTTAACATGTAGTACTGTTATATTGTAGGTTCACTTAGTTTTATGGTAACTAAAGCTGGAGGACAAGGCTTTTGTTGTTCCAAAGGAATGGAATCAACATGTGATTTTTGCATTGAGGGTTCCCACTGGTTTTTACTGACATAATAATACATGGAGTATAGTGAATTTCATGTGATACAATAGCAGGGGTAACTATAACGGAAGAAAGATTATTCTGTTTGGAGAAGCATCAGCACTGCTTTTCTTTGTCCATCAGTATGTACATAAGAGAGCCAGGCAGAGGTGCATTGTGGGATGTGTTTTGATTTGAATACAATCATAAATCTGGGACCAGCCCCCTGCCTCTGACAGCTCACCCCTCCCACTCCCCCAAATTTCTCTCTTCAATCCTCCTGTCTCCCTAATCAGTTTAACCCTCTTATGAATAGCTCTTTGTCGTGAGATAGATTACAGTTAACTCTGTCCCTCTCACTTTGTCCGGCTCTGTTAACCCCTGCACCTGCAAGCACACACAGCTCACATGCCAAATTTCACTAGAGCGGCAACTTCACTTACCTTGGGCATTATCCCTTATACATGATCATGAAGCAAAGTATTAATTTTAAGATTCTTAAAATATGGAGTTCATTGCGGTGAAGAAAATCCTTAATAACTCCAAGAGTAATCCACATCATTAGTGCACATCAAACTTTGTCAAAATATTGTGGGCAATGTTCCTAAAAATAAAACGTAACTTTATCCGACTTTACACTCACATTAAGTAATCTTATAGCAGTGGAGTACTTCAGCTATTACCCTCCTACTTTTCATAAAGGCCACAAAAAGACACTTGGACCACATCTCCAAAGTGGAACAGGATTTAATATGAAGCACTGACTCTGATCTCCTGCTCTTCATATGAATCTGGCCAGCGACACACCTAAAAAATGAGGTAAAGAGGACCTTTTTAATAACCTGCTGCTGTAAGCTGGCTAACATGAAATTCCCAAATTGCAGCCATCTATTCTTCTTACATTGTGTCATTGTTTGCTGCACATCATCCTGGTCTAGTTGTAGCAGAAAAACTGCTTGGTAATGATAAGGGTGATCAGTTTCACCTTTCAGCTGTCCTAAAATTTTACTTTTGGAGTCATCGAATAGACTCACCTTTGCAAAATCATAGTTCTTAATTCCACTTTAGGTTTACAAAGGGAAAGGTTATTGAGTTCAGGGTTTGTGTAGATGCACTGGTAGATGTAAGTGTGTGTGTACATTACTTGTGCTAGTGTGCGACAAGTGCAGGCCTTAACTTTTCCAGTGTTCAGAGGTCACACTGAGAGCGTGATGGAGGCCTGCTGAGATCTGGGGTTTTGCCCATTGTCGTTCTAACCTCAGGTCGGAGTCCCCTGCTCACAGTCTCTACTGATTTACTTCAGCACACAGAGACGTTTGATCTAGCCCTGCAAAAGTAAACCATCCTGACACTGCAAGACTTGAACATATTGTCTCAACAACTACAACTCAAACAGACTATAATAGTGTGTCAGTCAGAGTTTATCCGGCTGTTTCCTCTTTGTTGTGAGTTGACTAATGGTCAGCCCTGCGAGATGAAACAGAGAGGAGGAGGGATGAGGAGTACTAATACCTTCCTGATTCACTCCAAGTAGACAAGAGAAGCTCTCTGAGACCTAGAGAGCCTGGTGTCTAACAGGTTGAACAGAAGGACGCCACTCTCTAGTCATGGCACGCCTCAAATACACCTGATATCATATCAAAAAAAATTGTTGGTTTAATGGAGTGAAACAGTCATCCCAGATTCTAAAAATGGCAGATAGCATCAGTGTGTGTGAGTATAAGCAGCAGGGCAAAGACAGACACCCTTTTGGGAATGTTTTTTATGGTTTATTTTAACCTACTTAAATGTGCGGCATTTGCAATGCAATGAGTCCACCAAAGGAAGGAAAGGAAGCACTTAGAATTAGTCTTACATATACAAGTCTGACACCTTACTTAGCTTTATTGGAGGCAGCTATTATGCTGTAAATCCCTCCCAGCTCTGAACACCAGTACAGGTTGCTGCAATACCCATTATAATTCATTTTCTTGATCTTTTAACTGTTTCTTGATCTCAAACCTTGAAATGTAAATCATCCCTGTGCTCTTGTTCCTGATCTTAGACAAGCCAAGACAAATATCAGGAAATGGTTGCCTACTTGACTGTCTTGTGGGTTGAATCTGAAATCCCCCGACAGTTTAATTTGAGGGTAGAATACATTAGACCCACAGCACTGACACGCTTCACATGCTACCATCTGCCTCCAGTGGGAGGGGAGATATGAGGATCTGAGGCAGACAGGGGTAAAGCCCACACCAGACAAGTACACACAAGTGATGGATATGGCAAAATATCGGGACATCCCAAACAGTCTTCTACTCTGCTACATCTCTGCAATGTTGTTTACTTCATTATGGCTGCTTGTGCATCAGATGACTACCCTTAAACAATGACATGGTTAACAACCTACAAGAGGGTTAACATGCCAAACGCATGTAGCCCAACTGTGGGGGTAGCCTATTTGTGGTTCAGCCTTTGTAGACCTCAAATGTGGTTCCTGGGTTATCATGACACTGCAATCATGTTTCTGTAGGATGTCCTGTTAAAACAAGTTCTAATACGACAAATGTGGAGGCCTTTAAGCCAGGTTCCCTGTACATTCTAGTGACCTAGTGGGGACAGTATAGGATTTGGGTGTCCTAGTAGTCCTGTTAGCTTTGGCAAAGCAAGGGGAGGTTGTGATACCCCACTTGGTCTTTTGTTCTCTGGAATACAATGACAGGATTATAGGGCTCTAGCAAGAAAACTCCCATTATTCCCAATGCTTCATCCAACCTCCTTCCAGCACGACAATCTCCCCTTACTGGGTCACCCCTCAGCATACTAATAAAACACTGTCATCAGACCACCAAGCCCCCACCTACACTCTTAATCCTCCCATGCACAGCGTTACTGGTACCCCCCTTCTTCTTGCTCAGCTACCCCACCCCCCTTTAACTGCCTCCATTAAAACACATGCATTCTCTCCCTTCCCCTTCTCCCTGCACTACAACTGCAGTCTGGAAACACACAGACTGAACACCACCAGTAATTACAGGGATTGTGGTTTGGATGGATTACCTATTTGGGGTGTTGTTTCATCCAGACTTCCCCTGGCCAAGTCTTCATAAATACCAGTGTAACCTCCTTATGTCTACCTTTTGCCCACACACGACAGATGCATGTAATGCAACGTGAAAGAGAAAAATTGTCACATGGACACCTCCCCTCCCCTCCCCTCACCAAACTCTACTGAACCATAATTAGTGAAATCTGTCAATTGGTGCTCAGTCTCTTGCATCCTTCCAGAAACAAACTGGTAGCTTCAAGTTCAGCTCTTCTTTGTCCTACTGAGAAATGTTTATCAAACCCCACATGAGGGTTTATGTGCTGTCAAACCACTAAAGCAGTCGCAAAAAAGGATTCCGTCGAAGCAAGGTCTAACAGGTCTACTTCAAGGCAATGGACATCCAGTCAAGTAAAATCAGTTTTTTGAAAGGAATGTGTAATTGAACACATCTGAATAACTCTTACCCTTATAGTTTGGATGAACACGAGGCGCATACACGCCAAATTTGATGAGGATGGGAACATTGTAACCAAGGCGCACCCACTCCACCACATGTAAAGGAAAGAGGTTTGGGGTGGTGGCTTCTTTGGATGCATGAGTGAGACTGCAGCCCAGCTCTACAGAGCCCCCCTCTCTGGCACGAACCAACGATGACACAACTTGAGACACACCTGTAAAGACAACAGCATATGACCAGGATAAAGCACAGGATCCACTGTGTACATTTGCTGAGAGCATAGAAAGCAATAAAGATTACACATGTGAATAAACAACATAAATCATGTTATATTAGAGCCTGTGAAATATGAGCCTTTTAGAAAGAGTTATGGCTGCCAGAGAGAGCCAGATTAACCTCTCTGGAATTTTTGGTCAGTCATTCCTGTGAAAATTGCTTTCTATGCTTAGAATAGTTAAAATACTTCAAAGTAATATCTCTGGGGTGAGAGGAGGGAGCTTGACCACAGAGGCAGCAAGAGGTGAAGATGCAGAAAAGTTGGTGGGAAACAGATTAAGAAAGAAGCAAAAATGTATCCATAAATGCATTGTTGAACTGGACCTCGAAACAGCCACTGAATATGACTTCCCCTGAGTGTTCCCTGTCAAAAGCTAGGCCATCAGAGGGCATGTAAAACAATCGAGTACCATTTTTTGACAAGATCGTATAGCTGAAAAGCCTGCAAACACACAGCAGTCCCATTAGTGACATCTGGACCAGCCTCTCCTCTCTCTAACTCCGCTCTCTCTCCCTCAGTGCCATGTACTCACGACGGTGAGCGCAACTGGGTGCCAGTGTTTGCTCTGCTACTCATCTGGCCTGGTGATTACTTTAATCTCGGAAGGGGGGCTGGTGGTGATACTCTGATGCAGGGCAACTGGATCCTCTGTGCTCTCTCAAGCCAACCTCCGACCACCCCCTGGGGTACACACATGGTCTGCGGACCAGTACAATCAATCCCACTGCCCCCACTTACAAAAACATGAACGTAAACACAGAAGCGTGCCTAGGGTTGGGGGTAGCATAAATCCAGGATTGATCTAAATCCACAGCCAGAGACACTATTTAAGTTGGATTTTTGGATCCATTCTCTCTCGTCCACTCATGTCTGTGCTGTAACCCCTCCTCTTTACTTTCTCCAATGTAAGGCAATGGGAGCCATGCCAAATTCATTATGGTGTCACTCAAACTGTATGTAGGCAGCTAAATGGCGACATATGCCAACTGCTTTGCCATGATTCACCATATTAAGGGACATAGGTCTTGTTGATGTTAGTAAACAATCAACTTTTGGTAAAAATGCAAACAAATGGCAGACAGACAATTAGAGGAAGAACAACTGGTTGAGTTACAAACTAAAAAAAGCCCAAACAGAAAGTCTTATGGAAAAGGAAATTTGTTTGAAGATATGACATGATATCACTGGACAAAGCATTTTATAAGATTCTACTTTTTAATCTCATTTCATGCAGTTAATAAAACAGCCAACTATGAATTTGGTTGTCCATAGTTTTGACACAAAATAAGTTAAATGTGCACAAATTCAACCAATTATTTAATTGAATTTAATTGAAATGAATTTAAAACCTAAAATAGTAAGTTAAAGGTGACAGAGACACTGTAATAATGTTACATAATGTGGTGAACATATTTAAAATAAGTCTTCAAAGACTAAAGCAATGACATATTACTAAGCAACATCATCATCATCATCATCATGTAAATGCGATCATACAAAGCAGATTTTCATCATAGTTTATCGGTACTGTACATGTGCAAGTCCTATTTACACGTTAAGTGAATTTTCTATGTCAGTGTTACATGATTGTGTCTCATGTCTCATGTCTCAAAACATGATTTACTGTTTTGTGTATTTTTGCAAGTTAGCAGAACACAATCTACAACAACTTGTAAAATGATTTATTTAATTGTGGGTGCCATACTGCAATAAAAGTTCCAGCTGTTTTGTATGATTTATTCCTTTTTATAAAATGTCTTCAATGTTTTGATAATATGAATGCATTTTCTGAATAAAGGGTTTGTTAACAGTTTCTTGAAAAGCATTTTTATCATTAAGAGTACTACTAAGAGCTTTGGTGAAGATAACTCAGTACTTAGAAATGCCTGTAACTGTGAAAAACTGTAAAAGCTCAAAATGAGGAATGAAATAAGTAAATGCATTGTAAATGTATGTGATGGATCCATATGTGCATCAGCATACTTACTTAGCAGACAGATGGCTACAGCAGTTGTGACAGCCTGAAGCCACCGTCTCTCCAGTCCCATGGCCGTTCGTCACACTTCTTCACACATCTCCCAACCTAAAAGAGAAGACCACACATCCCATTTACTCTTTAACAGAATACTACTGTACCATTCACAGATTCACCGCTGCACAAGGACATCCCTCACATCCCCCCTCAGACAAATGTAATCCTCAAGTTAACATCAACTCATAATCCAACAACTACACCACATAACAGATGCTTCTTGGTTAATAAATAACTATGTTCTTTGAAACACTTAATCCTCTGGACATTGCATGTCTGAGATGTGGTTGGATTACGGTAAATAAACTATTTCAACAAGTGCTACAAATAGACAGGATGGTATGAGATTGCATTGAGTAGGCATCCTGTTGAGGTTTGCTTGCCTAGGCCAAAGTGTTTGTGTGTGTGCTCGTGCGTGTGTGTGCATGCGTGCATGTGTGGGCTTGTGCACGTGTGTTTGTGTGCGTCCACTCAGAAGACCTGTACAAGGCTCTAAGTGTATGTACAGATTAACCTGATGCTTGTGATTGGTCCAGCTCATCCAGAAGGTCGCATCTCATGTTAAATAGGCTAACAGCAATTGACAGGTGACACGAGCAACATTGACAGGTGTGTCTTCATGACTCCAGATGTTATCTTATTACCAATGCTTAAAAAGGGAACTTAAGTGTTAGACTGCCATTAGACAACATACTGAAATTAAACTGAAATCAAGACTCCATCAACTACAGTACATATCCAGCAGCCAACGGCAGCAACTGCAGTTCATCTGACTATTACAGCAAATGCACAAACAGCTCATGCAAGCACACCAGCACGATCCACTGATTTCATCCTGTAATGAGCCCCACAAACAGGACTCCACTTAAACAAATTGTGGGCCTACTTCACAGTCTGACCAATAAGAACAGCTGTAGCAACTCATGAGGCACTCCACCTCAAATTGGATTGGAGGCACTAGTTTAAGTTGTTGCCCTTCAAACATAATAGAAGACCTGGCCACCCTTCCCCTTAAGTCAGTCCATTCAGTACCCCTAATACCAGCTTATTACTTTAAGTTCATTTAAGTAATATAAGATGGAGGCTATTCTTGAGAGCAGGTAGGTGTTGGTTATTAACTGCTGATGTGCTGCAGAAGCGTAGGATAACTGAATCATTTGAGGGACACGTTTAGTCTCTTAGCAGCAATGTTTGCACTTGAGTAAACAATAAGCCCAGAATAGAGCATGAGAAAGATGCATTTAATTCCTTGCACTTGACCAACACTGATGGGACTGTGCTGTTTGGGCTGGCCATGAACGATTGTAATAACTTTTGTTTAGCACCTTTCCAAAACAAGCAGACAAAACCAAGGTTACACAAGCACTGAAGAGGATCTGGACAAAAACACATTAGATTGGGCTTGGCTTTACAGTAACAGCTGATGAAGAGGGGAGGGTGAAAGGACACCGAAAATGGCAGAAGAGTTTTGCATGACAAAATCATTTCAGTGCAATTTTTGTAATGAGGAAAGGATTACTCCTACTGAGCAAACATTATTCGCTCAGTAGGGGTGTAGGAATAAAAAGGACTCTTAAAATGGATTCAAAAAAATAAAGAAATAAATCTTTTCAGTCTAATCATTTTTGGGTCACCTCCAGCAATCAAATGATGGAAGTGGTTGCACATCACTGCATCATCTTGGCTGCCATCTTCACAGTCATTTTAATGACATGACAGCAAAAGTAATGAGAAAATCCTATCATATATCTAAAATATCTATATCTAAACAGCAAGTAACTTTTGAAAACCAAAAAAACATAACATATACTGCCTTTGCTCCTGCCTGTTTTATTGTGCTTCCACACCAGAATATACTATGAGTGGCTTGTGGGAACAGACATAAAGGGCTGCGCCCACACTGAGCCGATATATTACAGAGGAAGCCTGGAGGGGGCTTTGTTTGCAGGTGCAGAAGTAGATGGAACACAACCAGGTTATTTGCTCAGGCAGAAGAGCAAAGCAAGGGGCCATTTAATTGGTATTTAGATAGAGAGAGCCTAAAAAAAAAAAGAGTCCAGATGTTTAAGCTGTGACAAGTCAAAAAACACCAAAAGCAGCACCTTTTGCTATTTTTGTGACTGCAATCTGACATTAGCACTTGCAGACCTGTAAACTATTATAGTTTACATCTCATAATTAATTTCCAAAGAAAGGATAACTGTGGATTACAGCTCCTGTTTAACAGTGAGGCCATGCACCATACATACTTGTGCATGTGAGAAGTGAGAGGGGTTTACTCCTACAAACTAATCTTCTCACAAGGGTAACTGAGGGAAAGTGGATATAATTAACAACTGCTTTCAAGTCGCACACAACAATACTGAGAGACAATATTTTAACTTCACTTGAAATGAAGTTGTGCAAATGGGATCGACATCAGCAGTGAAATAGACAGAACTTTAGTGAACTTTGACGCTCTAATGATGAGATTACTGAGATGTGATTTTCAAAGGTCAAAAGTGACAACACAAAAAAAAAACTCAACAGTCAAATGATAACTACATGAAAGCCGAACATGACTAAAGAATAAAGCCTTCAAATCATAAGTTTACAAAAAGTTATTGAGGGCAAATACAAAAAAATAGAAAAAAATAAATAAAACAGTAAATGCCTGCTTCACCAAAAGACATTTAGCTGTGTAATGTGTGCGGACACTGCTGACTTGTGCAGTGTTGAACTGGATTTCACTGACACAAATTGCTTTGGATCTAGTCCGGACTTTGCCTTCTGGACAGAACATTTGTAACACCCAGACTAATCCTGCCCTGCTGCTTCAAGTGTTAATAGTGTAATTGAATTAGAGATTAAATTGGTGAGACAAATCGAGGAAGCTCTGTCATCTGGCTGTGCAGTGATCAATCACTGGGAAATCAAGTCACTTAACACTTCAGATTATTCTGCCTGCGGGGATTCCTCAATCTCTGCTGGTGGTGATAACATGGCCACCTTACTTGCTAGAAAGCTAGCAGTTCTTGTTTTCCACATTTTATGGAGGACACATGCCACAGCCAGCAGAGAGAAATTTGGGTCTCTACCCACCAAAAAGAAAAGCTGATTCCAAGCTGTCAGCTGCAACAGCTGGTAAGCCTGACCTCTCCATATGCATCTCCTCTGTATCACACTAGAATAAACTGATCGGGAGGCATAAACTGAATGATGCAAAAGTTAAGGTGCACTTTATAATTGGTTACACTGTGCAGGAGTTAACATGAGCAGTGCAGTAGTCTTTTCAGCCATCTTGTACACTTGATATGTGATAATTAAATTGTCAGTTTCTCCTTTTAGTCTAAGGTCAACTCAGACACACAGAAAACTCAACACAAAAAGTGAACTTTTGACCTGAAGTGTTAGAAGGTCTGTGTGTTATCCATCAGTACCTAAACAGAGCCACCAGTGATGCTAGTGACAGTTACAAGCCTGATAAGAAGTAGCATTACTCTTTTAGTAATCCTTGTTAATCCTGACAGATGCCGTAGCTTCAGCACAAACAGGCCCGTAGCAGGACGTATAAATGTAACTCAAGCAGGAAATTTGCAGCAAGGTGCACAGAGAAATCTCGAACAGCGGTAGAAATATCACACAACCAACCCACAACAAAGACAACATATCTTCACAAATGGTAAATGTGAACCACAGACATTAACACAGGAATAGGTTGTAAACCACCAATCCACCGTTGACTGGTTGGACCAGCCTACACAGCACAGTAATCAATTCGTGGATTTTGTCCCTGGCACTGCAACCCAATTTAGAAACTGTATTGACATTTGCTTTATCAAAGGAAATGAACTGAGCATACATTGTGCACAGGACTGGAGCCCTAGTCTCGTGAGGGGAAAAGCCCACTGTATATGGATTAACACAGTGGTCATTGGTAACCTAACACATGGTGCTAGAGGGAATAACAATGTTGACTAATGAGTAGTGGCTGAATGTTTTTCATTTACTCACACAGGGAAACTTGGAAAGTGTTCCCTTCACTGTGCAATGCAATTTTGCCGCAACTGAATACTGCTGCAAATTACACAAATAAATCACTTATATGCTTCAAGCATGAGGGGAGTGATTTCATGTTTTTTTTCCCCCCCTAGAATGATTTCATATAGCTCAGAGGTCTAAGTGGAGCAGAAAATGACATGAGTCTGATGGAAGCTGAGTAGCTAACATCCTTTTTGTAATTCCTGAGTCTTTGTCCTTCCCTGCTCTCAACTCTCAGGAACAGGTCAGTCCCATAAAGCTACTTTCAAGACACGACACCAAGAGACACCAAGCGTTAAAAGCCAAAGGTAACAAACTCGAGAGCTGAAGTCCAGTGTTGAAGCATGGCAGTGGATTTATCTTAAAACTTGAAGGGCAGGACACAATCTCAAAGGACCACAACAGACCCTAGGTATTTAAGATAAGAATGTTAATTGATATGGTTCTCATTTCTTCATTCGGGACAGCTGTCACTGACCAGATGTAAAGGGCACTTTCAGGACAGCACTAACGAGACAGTGGTGTCCATTTATGGTACACTGCATGGCTCTTAAACTGTGTTCAGACCTCTCTCTAATCACCCTTAGCTTTGGTTTAACACATTTCTTCAATTATTTATTAATATTAATTTTCAATGCAATCAATTTCCCCCAGCATGAAAATATGCCTACAGGGCACAGTTGGCCATATAGTGTTTTGAACAGTGCAGTATAATAGTGAAAGGCCTGCTAAATGTTGAAATATGTGGTATATTACTGTCTAAAAACACACATGAGCTGGTATCTGTTAGACCAGGGAAGCCTGAATGATTCTGGGAGAAAAATGAAAAAAAAAATTGTTGCTTAACATAGCTATCACCCTGTAAATAAGGGAAAAGCAATCACAAAAACTGAGTTATTATTAAATGTTTTCTTAGAAGACCAGAATGGAAGTAAATATTTATCACCGGTGTACCTTTTTGAAGAAATATTAAGTGTCAAAGGTGACTAAATCAACCTACAAGTTGACGAAGAATAAAGGAAGCTTACATTTATGACAAGTTAACAGTGTCCCTATACAAGCCAGTGGCCCAACGCAAGGGATTCCAGGCATCATGAGTGATGTGTGCCTCTGTGCACCTCATGTCTAGCCCGTCAGTATTAACAAGCACAACAAAAACAAAGAAAGGGAAAGGCTAGTGAAGGGAGTATATGTCATGTAAAAAGCAGAAGACGGCTGCACTCCTCTGTACAAAACATCTAAAATTAGATTTTGTCCAGCATATTGCACCATGTGCAGTAGCAGGCAAATAAACCGTCTGGTTCATATAAAAACAGACACCGAGCCACAGGCTATTTATTCCTGCACCCCTACAGTGAATTGTGATGCTCAGTCCTCCATGTCACCCTCCAGACCTGTAAAACAAAACAGGTGCATCTTTTGTCTGACAGTGAGTCTGATACATGCAGAGAGGAGAGAGCCCTAAATAAAATATTAAAAAAGCACTATTTTGACTGATTATTGTTCTCATTATTTTAATCCAGGGAACGGAGATCAGTTTTGGGTTATTTTAGCCTGTTAAATCTATTCACTATGGTTTAATTAGGAAAAAAAAACACCACCCTCATTGGGAGATTACAAATGCTGCATCTGATACACAAAACATAAACAAAACCCGCAACGTATCACAGTATTACTACAGTACATTTTACATGGAACCTAGACTAATGTCAAAACAATACTACGGGCCTCCAAAATAATATTATAGTGCTAAAACAGGAAATAACAGGCAATAAAGTAAGGTCACCGCTGAATTACATAGGCTCACTATAAGTGGAATAGCAAGAATAGTACAGAAATGTTATAGAGATTTCTATCCAACCAGCAGATACAGTGTGTTACTGATCTATTACAGACGAGATACCAACTACTAGAAGATGTTTTGTATGTTTAGGTGGCGGGCCTGTAGAGGATGCTTTGGCTCTGCCTGCACAGCTCCTTACCTTGCTCGAGGCACTCTTCACTTGAAGCTGAAAGTACAAACTTTCAATCCATTGGTGCTCCTCTTTTACACTCGTTTTGCAGACCAAATTTAGCTGTTAGTTGCTTTCCTTTCAGGGAGAGGTTAGATTAAAGCATACGTCTCTTTAAATAAAAAAAAAAAGACGCCGTTGACTAAAGCGCAGGTGGTCACATTGTTGTTCTCAGTCCGTGCGTGGATCAAAAGGAAAATAAAAATTGACCATCGACCTCCATGGTTATCAGTCGTCCTTAAAAATACTTTGCGGTTTCAATGAAATCCATAAACCCAAGCCACCTTCAAGGGTCCGACATCAGCCCACTTAAAGTCCATTTAAACTTTCCACGCCTTGGCTTTTATGTCCGCAATCTTCTTAGTCTAAACTTGCCCAAAGTACCTTTAATCATAAGTGAGAGTTTTATGATTCACTTCATAAATATGCAGAGCTGGCTCTCGGTCGACGCAGTGCACATTTAACATCAAACAGGAGCAAGTTTCATCAGAAAGAGAGCACACTGCACGTTTAGGTAGAGCCCTGCTGTTGATAGTCTCTCCGTGTCTCTCCTCCCATTATTATCATTCCCTCCTCCTCCAACAGGAGCTGCGTGAACCGCTGTCACTCACACCGAACAGAACCGCAACGCTTCCTGTTACACCTTTCAGGATAAAGCCCCTGCTGAGGTACAAGGGTAATATAAGAAGAAACAGATTCATTGTTAAAGGCGTAAATCTTGGCTGAAAAGATTGGTCAAATAAGCGATTGATCGAGGAAAAATGAGCAAATATTTATTCAGTTTTCTTTGTTTTAGATGACTGAATATCTTTACATTTTTTACTGCTGGTTGGTTAAAACAGTCAATTTAAATATGTTACCTTGGGCTCCGGGGGAATTGTGATGGGCATTTTCACAATTTTACTGACATTTTATGTACTACATGAATCATTACTTAGTTGCATAAATTGTGCAGCATTACGTTAATGAGTGCAAGCAGTTTTCATGGAAAACATGTAGAAATGGGACTGGTTTAAATACTTAAATGAATGATGGCTGAATTTCATTTAGTTGCTTCAGTTTCAGAGTCCTGGTTTTGACAAGACAAGATTTAAACCAGAAAATTCTGAAAACTGTTTTTAAAAGTCCCATCATGTCAGGTTGTGGTCAGAGCATAGTCAGTAGGTCTGGGATGTAAAAAAAAAAATGCTTTTATACTGAAGCAAAATGTATCGACTTCCTTTACTTTGCCGCCTGTCTCTGTGTAACTTGATGCTGCTGGTGTTTTTAGCGCCTTAGACAAAAGCGCCTTGCCGTGGGAAAGACTTGGGGATCGTAACAAAAGGCAAACGCACACCTAAATCTTTGACTGGGACCGTTTGGTACAGCATCCAGCAAATACCCCACAAAAACATCTCCTATCGTCCTCTGAGGACAAATAATAATTCCAGTATGTAAAATGGAAAACGGGTGGGACATACTCTAAATAATTCATTGGGTTTGACCACCCACCATACATGCGTGCGCACACACACACACACACACACACACACACAAACACAACCTGCCCAAGAAATGTTGATTATTTTCCCATTAAGACTAATTAAGATTACTACGTATCATCCCTTGCAGTAAATCTTATATATGCGGTATCCCTGTAATAACCATATCATACTTATGTCTGCTAACTTTAATTATCTGAACGGAACATCCTGCTCCATAAACATTAAAGAACAACAGCATTTATGGTGGCAGGGTTGGAATAACAAGGCTATGTTTATATAGTTATTACAATGTAAGCTGTTGTAATAGCTACGTGACAGTCTGACTTTGAACACATTAAGTAACTTTAACTTACTGGAACAAACGGCCAAACAGTTTAGGTCAAGTGGGGAAATAAGACTCATTGTCTAAAAAATTTTTGAGAAATATTCTGACCACCTTTAAACCAGAGAAATGTACGTGTCAAAGCAGATGCTAAGTTAAATTTGTATTACATTTGTACCTAAATGATTAATCTGCCCTTAAAAACTACAACTCGTTCAAATTATGAGCTAATGTCAGCTAATGGCTCAACATAAAGCTAGCAAGAGTTATTATTCGCTTCATAAACTTTGGGTTTGCTGTTAATAATACATTTATTTCCACAGACCGAAAAGAGCTATCAAGTTAGCTATATTATATTGTATCTTTTTTTTAACCTTACGCTGTCACAGATGACATGAAAAAAAGTTTTTCTTTTTTTCCTTTTTTTTTTGTTAAAACTAATTTGGACGACCCTCCATATATGTATAATTAGAAAAAGAAAGAGAGAGGGAGAGGTAGTTTTGTAACTTTACTTTCAAAGATTTTCATCATCTTACCTCAGAACCACTTCTTTTGATGTCCTCCTAAACTGAGTGGTGAATGATTCAAATATGAGCAGATGTACTGTCATTTATGAGCTGCCGGGGATGCGGTCGGTTGGGTTATCGGGGGACACATTACTCTTTCTTGTTTACCGTACGGTTTAATATAGCCAATACATCGCCAAACAGTCTGTATCACCACAAGGGGGCGACATTAGTCTGGATCAACAGAGACCGATGAGGTCCAGGACACTGTGCATGAGTAAGAGGGGTTAATGACGTAATTTAGCACAACAGACCTTTATTACTGGTTTACAATGATTGTGCCTTGATGACTTTTTGTGGCTTGACAAGGCTACAAAATAATATGTCAACTGTAGTTAAATTAGTATAATATTCCTAGAATATTACTATACACTCATTGTGTGTGTGTGTGTGTGTGTGCGCGCGTGCGTCTTATTATATGTCTGCTCCACAATTGTAGTGTTTCTTTGTGCTTATCTAATATGTCACTATACTAGGTTTTATGGTTTTCATATAAAATGAGTTCTTAACAGTAATTTTCTCCTACAGCAGTTGCTGCCTGTGTAGTAATAATGAATACCGTTCAAATCAAGGGTTAATAGAAAGCACACATTATAAAGGTATAAAAAAATACTGGATTGTTCAATGGTAAATTGATGAGGCAAAAAATGCAGAGATACCAGGAACAGCACAGCCAATCTGTCCTTTCTCAGTGAGTTTGTTTGTAAGTGTGAGTGCTTTTTGAAAAAGAAGGCAGCCTTCAGAAAAAAAGTTTTTAAGCTTATGTAAAGTGTTTGATCTGATCTAAGACCAGGCAGTTTGTGGTTAGTGGCCGACTGACTGTGTACAATTGGTAGCAAGAAATACAAAGAGAACACAAGGTACTATCCTTGAAAACATCCTCTAAAACAGCTGGTTGCCAAGCATCTGAAAGGATGCAACCTTTACTGGCAATGGGTTTTATATATGACATTATCCTGCAAAGGAAATGGAGGTGGTAGCCTTGCCTTTCACCAGCACACTTTCAAATCATGTTGAAATTGGTGAGTTGATAGCGCCGAACAGAGGAGGAAAGGCTCTTGATGCAGGCTGACAGAATGACGGGCCTTAATTGCGTGTGCGCGTCCCTGTTTGACAATGTTCACTCTCACAGGCCAGGTGCACCATATGGAGATCAAAGGATTGGCAGAATGGCATTAATCACATGAAATCCTCCAAGAAAGACCAACTCTGCACAGTAAGGAAGAATTAATTGGAGGGTAGGGCAAATTGCGTTATACCGTAGACTGATCATATTATGGACAAAACCATATTAGCCTTTTATTAAATATCAGTTGTCAGCCTGACAAGCTATACAGCATGATGTAAGATGCAGGTATATCACTTAGCCTAGTCTGCACAGCCTGATATATTTGCGAAATTGAATTGTAAATCGATTGCTTGTAAGCCAGTTTTTATGAATTTTCTCTACCACTGAACATATGGATGGATCAAGTCATATGTGAAAACGCACTGAAAACAATTCCAGTTTTATTTGGCATGAAAACCATTCTGAGAACCATCTCAACATAAAATATTGTCTACAACTGTCTACATACTGAATTAGCAGCTAAAATGTGTTGTACATCAAATCATTGTAAGGTTATTGACAGTGACGTATTGACGCTGTTTGGTTTCTATTAATCACAGGCCCTTGTCTGACACTCGAGATTTTACATGAATTAAATGAGTATGAGGGTTAAGTAATGCCAATGTCTCTGAGTGTAGATGATCTAAGTAATAAAAATAATATTATACAAATAAAAAGGACTCATCAAATCACTGTTTTATTAATTAATCAAGCTAACAAAACAACAAATATACAAGTCAAACAATATCTGATACTGATATGGCTTCATAACAGCAGACTGGCATTAACTACGTGGGCATTAAAATCTATCAGAATAACATTGTAGTTCACGGCGACGATTAGACCTCTTTTTCTTTAAAGGTATCACTACCTGCAGTTCAGCACAAGCAATACCATATATGAGTGCATGCAAGCCCAGCAAGACTCTGAAGCTACGATGTAGGTCAGTCATCAAAGTCTGGGATATCATCATAGGAGTACCCTGGGTAGCCCTTTGATGCATAGTAAGCTATCCGTAGGTGGTAAATTCCAGGCAGGAAGACAAGGATCCCAATGATAAGGACAGGCACGGTTCGGTCTGAGGGCTGAAATGCAGCAAGCATGTCAGACATTTATTCAGTCAAGATAGATATATTATTTGTTTTGCTGTAAAATAAATAAATAAATAAATAAATAAATAAAAAATAAAATAAAAAATAAAAAAAAAACAATTACAAAAACCTGCTCTTTGAAAAAGTACTCACAGTGACTCCAAAGTATCCAGCCAGGAGAAGGGCGCCAATGATGATTAACAGAGAGCCGATTAAGAAGAGGACCGTAGCTAGTGCTATGGCTTTGTATGGGACTTTGGGTGGGCTCTTTTTGAACTGGAGAGGAGGAGAAATATTTAATTAAAAGACTTTTCTCACAGACACAGCAGGCTTTATAGAGCACTGCCTGTTTTCCCACTCATACACTAGACAAGCAAAAAATTAGTCTGGCTCATGATTCACTGGTACTTCTTGGAAAGTAAAAGTCTGAGACTGGTAGACAGATATTTTCTATCCAAGTGAGCTGACTTTATGAACAATGAAACTGTCATTTGAGGATGTAAATATCTGGTTATGCATAGAATTCCCTCTGAATAAATAGTGGAGCCATGACCTGATGGTCATGACAAAGTTATTTATGCTGATTTAAAGGGTAAACCAACAATTTTTAACACAAAGGTCAATTTACTAGTTGTGCAGCAAATGAAAACATGAAAACACTCGTATAGTGTCGTCTGTGACTCTGGAGGAGATATTTCAAGTAAGAGAAAATAACTCTGATGGTGTCATTAGTGTTATCTCAACTTGGGAACGGGAACTACAAATTTATGACCAAAAAAACCTCTGTTACAAACTGGGGGCATGGAGTTTGAAATAAAGGGGTATTTACCAAAAGACCAAAGACCTATATCGACTTGCATTGTGGGAAGTGTAGGACCAAATGTTTTTGGAGCTTGATCCATACAAGGCACTAAGAGTCAGGAAATATCAGCCTCTGCTGCCTCGATTCTGACCACTTTTTAAGAATGTCCTCCCATGTTATGGAAGTGCAATACTAAAATCACCGAAATGCCCCCTTCTGCTCATTATTTATCATCATGTCCCGAATTTTCACTTTTAAAAGTGGGTGAACTATGACCTCCAGTCAATAAGGACAATAAGTCAATCACTGCTGCTAAAAACAGAATTATATAAGATATAAATGACATTATCATTCCTGAAACACTGACTGGGTTTGCCAGAAAATTTGAAAGACCCTCCCCTCGTCCAGCACGGATCGCTGTGATACAATCTGCAAGGTGGCGGGCTTTCCTCGCATTATGCGACCTGTCTTACCTGTAAGTCAATGTAGCCGTCATCATCAGCGGCCAGCCTGGAGTACCTAACTCTGCTGTTAGGAATCCCGTTGGACACAAGGTTACGAGCAGGCATCTTATCCAGCTGCTCAGCAGCCTGCTAACACTTTGTTTTCAGTGTGTCAATGTGGCTACAGAAGCGTCGACGACACCGCAGCCATCATCCGGATCACTCACTAGCCGTCAGTGTAGAAGTGAAGTAAAACATTACACCCGGTCTGAGGTAGAACCGCTGCTATTTCCTAAAATGGGTCTTAAGAGGAGATTACAGCAGAGTGTTGTCTGTTTTAGGCCTTGTAACATGGAGCTTCCTTGTTTTCAATACGCATCTACCTGCTCTGCGCTTGCGCACACCGAAGCGCGTTATTGGATATTATGGAAATCTGGATTCAGCGTTATTCCGAGATTCAATGTCATGTGTGCCATGCAGTGTCAACATTGCGTTAAGGGCATCATATAAATTCAAAGATGTCAAACTGCTTTATTCTGATGAAGTGTTTTCTCAATGGTGATTTGCACAGATCCATGCCGGCCACAAGGGGGCGCTGTCAGGTCTTATTAAAATGACAGGTCACAGTGAGCCGCAGACACTCTGGCGTCAAGATTCATCTCTTTGTGAGGATGTTCATTTCCTGAGGTGTTCTGTCAGGCCAGCTTTCTAATCACACTGTGTTCTCAGAAGATAAAGTTTCTGTCTAGGCTGCAGATTTTTGTTACAATTTCATGTAATAGAAGCGGAGAGACACACACACACACACACACACACATAGAGTCTTCCTGTAAAGGTTGTTTTTAGCCACAGAGTGTAATTTCACACGCAATATTTATTTCACATACTTGCTTGGAAGTTTTACAAAATAGAAATTCTGGGCAGTCACGGACTCCACTGGATGAAAAATCACAAACCGTTATATCAAAACAATGTACTTAATCAGCTACTTTTCTCCCAAAATGACACATTAATGAGTCTCTTTGATGTCCATTGTCCATCAATATAAATTAAAGTCACGATCCCATAACAATAATTGGTGCATCTAATTGTTGAATATTTAGAACAAAAAAAATAATCTCTGAAAATTCAACTGTGGGAGAAGCGGCCTCAGTTGTTCGTGTATACCAAGTTATCTCTGCCAAATGCTGTCGGCCCTCTGTTCGTGCACAGCAATAACCTGGCCAGTGAACAACTGAGCCTGAAACGGACAAAAACACACACAAAAATAACATTGCTGACAATTCCCTGAAATGAATAATTAAAGCTGTTGTGGGAGGGATATTGTCTTTTTTTTCCCTCCCTTTTTTTCAAATTGTGTTTCTCACATTCCCCTGCTGCTCTGTGGGAAATTGGACTGTCACATAGACAAATATAGACTCCCCTGTAGGCAGAATTCAGATAGCTGCACAGCCCTGAAGCTACAGAGGAACAGTGGATCGCTGTGATTCAAGCTTTCTGGCAGAGCTGTATACTCTACATTCAAGGATAAATGCCCACAGGTTGGATATAATCTAGAAATACTCTGTTCTTTTCGTGAGCCGTAATAATAAAGTAAATGCATACTCTTATTAGATGTGCTCGCAGCATCAATAATACGCTCTTGCTGCCTTTAAAGTACTTGTTGGCAGAGAGCGCGTCTTGAGCGATCATCAGTACGCTCAGCGACCTTGACTGAAGGTTGCATTGTTGTAGTTTAAGGCCATATCGTTGCTCTCTGGAGGGATATAAGCCCCAAAATCAATCGTGTTTCACATTCCTGTTGTTTTCCACTACATGTAGTATGAATCACTGTGCAATATGCTGCACTGTATGCTCTCGCTGTTCAATTTTACAATATTTATACATATTTACAAATATATCCAAGCTTCTGCAGAAAAACAATCTCTATAAAGCTATCCTCGATGCAGCTAGACTTCCTCTTAGTTTTAGGGGGATTAAACGAAGGTATTTTCTCTTTCAGTTCCAAATGCATCAGTACTGCAAATGGCAGTGCACACATGTGGAGCGCATTCAGCTCCCAAATACTGTATCTCCTCTGGTCCTCTCTTTTCCAGAAGAAAACCATAATAGAAGCCACCTCTGCCCCCTGACATGATTGACTGTGCAGACATTTTGCATGGACATGATGCCATCTTCACTGTACCTGTTACTGACAGTAATAGAGGTAAACTTTGCCCTTTGCCTTATTATCGATGCCAGTTTCCTTACTCATATCTCACTGTGCTGTGACCACATGTTGACTGCATTCATTAGCTGTCACCAAGACTGCGTCACTGCTCCGTATTCCTTTGTACGCCAAATCAGTCGCACTTATCTGTCCCGTCACCTCGCTTGGATGTTCAATACTCACAATCAAGGTCACTGCACAAGCTGCTTACCCTTCCTCAGTCTGAATTTAGAAACATGGCATTTCATTTATCTGCTCCATGGCCTTGAAACAATCTACAAGACCGGATAAATCTGCAATTATTTACATTCATGAATTCAAACCGAACGGGCTCAGAATGAGACCACTGATGGAGTAATCTATCTGTAAGTAACCCTACTGCCCTTTTTGTTCATTTTCAGACATTACTTCATGCATCATCTACTAGTCCTGTCTGCTTTTTGTTTTGTTTTTTTTTCTGAAATAGATGTGGGTTTTAGGATTTCAGTGGGATTGCCCTGTGAAATATTGGTGCACCGTACCACTCAGTACAAATAATAAAGCTGCAACATCTGCAGTGACATCTGGACTTGTTATTAATTAATCAGATGATAGGCAAGACTGTCACCGGTCAGAGGGGGGCAGAGTCATGTTGTCATGCTAGATAATCCCTGCAACTAGACCATAATGCCAGCACAGAGGAGCATCAGAACAGCTGAGCACACTTAGCCCTTAGGGTGTGTGTGTGTGTGTGTGTGTGTGTGTGTGTGTGTGTGTGTGTGTGTGTGTGTGTGTGTGTGTGTGTGTGTGTGTGTGTGTGTGTGTGTGTTTATAAGGCTGTGTGGTAAGAAGACAGCAGCAACCCCTTCTAACCCCTGAGTATGACACTGAACAGTAAGAGAGCAGCATTTCGGCCATAATTAGAGTCCTGTCTGTCTGATAATTAGGTCTGTCTTCATTACAGCAATTGCAGCTAGCACCACAACTGGAGCCCAATAAAACCATTATACCCCTTGAACATTATGCAGTCTTCCTGTGGCTCAGCCTTTTTACTTAAAAAAAAACCCGACCAGGTTTCAGATATGATCAAATTGGACATGTGTGTGGTGCACAGGTGCTGCTGAGCAACAAGCGTTTCAAATTTTAAAATAATTTTGCTGGGACTAATACAATTCTTTATTTTTTGGCCCACTGAGCCACATGTGGAAGAAGGAAATGACTCCGTTGATTTGTGGTTTTCTGCATTGCTTGTATGTGTGCTTGTATATTGAACATTTGATGAACAGTAATACATATGTATAAGGTATGGCAAGGGTTTTCTGTTTTTATTGATAGCTATGCTAGAGGCACAGCTGAGTGGATGGCAGTGCTGGTGAGTCTGTCCACTACTTTGGTTCAGACTGAAATATCTCAACAGTGATTCTAACTGACTTTGGTAATCCACTGACCTTTCATCTTATGCCTCCAGCAGGTCAAAATTTCAATTTGTCCAGTATTTTGATTTATATACATGCAGAACTATTGCCATTCTCATCAGCCTCAGCTTCACTTTTTATATAGTACTAATTAGCAATTGTTAGCATGCTAACATGCTGAACTAAGATGATGAACCTTCTACCTGCTAAACATTAGCATGTTAGCATTGTCATTGTGAACATGTTAGCATGATGGCGTTTAGCTCAAAGTACAGCCTCCCAGAACAGCACGGTTGTAGACCTTTAGTCTTGTTAATTTTTTATTGTTTATTGTGGGAGATGAGAAAACATGTACTAAATGATTATATTTAAAAATGTTACAACCAGACCTCATGGCCCTAGTAATAACTACACCATGCAAATGTAATAAAATCACTTTTCAATGACCGACTTCAAACATTGACATTTGTGAATGCATAACCATATCGGATTTATGCCTCTGATTGAGGACAATAAAATGAGGAAGGATTTGTCAACTTTGATTGAATCACGGAATATCCCCACTTGGCCCGGAACACTAGGAGCTTGTGTAAAATTCATGCCAAACAGTCATGATGAAGTGATGTATAATACTTTGGTCATGTCATTGCAGGTGCTGTATTCCATAAAGGATGGCTGTAGCAAGTTGCAGTAATACGTCTTGTAATTCTGTCCATTGCCACTGATGAGTCAGGTGTTTTTCTTCCTCTTTAATCTGAAATTTCAAGTGCGAAGCTCAGGTTAGCTGTGTTTGTGTGTGGGTGGACATCTGACTGCTGCAGTACAATGCAATGAGGATGTCGATCACCTCTATTTTGCAGTGTCAATGTGAACAATGCAATGAAAAGCATTTTATAACAATTTTCTCCTACAGCTTTATGGCATTTCACTATAGCTGTCTGCATTTACCTGTTCTGATTATTTTGATTTTATTATTCTGATTTTGTCAAAGTCAGAACCATAGGAGAGGAAAATCACCGTAATGTCACTGTTAATGCCAACATTAGTGTGAAAGCTCAGCTCAGGTTGGTTGCCTCCATGACGAGAAATGTTTCTCCTAGTGCCGAGATATTGATTTCAGTATCTTTCAAACTCAGCAGCCTGCCACACTGCATGGGCGGCTCAGACAGGTAATTGCTTTTCCAACAGGTCTTAGATGGCACGATAAACTCTAACCAGATGAAAATACACAGGAGAAACATCTGAGTATCATTTCACTGCTTAATTATTTTGTAATTTTTTTTAAATTTTGTATTTAATATTGTTTCGATGACTTGTTTTTTTAATGCATACATAATTGCACAGTAATTGATCTGCTGTTGCAGCGAATACTTATCTAGAAGGTTGTCTGTCTGTATCAGTGCAAGGCAGAATAATGAGCCATAATCTCTGTAAATGTTAGGATAATTGTAACCTAAATTGCTGTGAAAATTGTTTTTTCAATTTTAAAGACACTCCATCTATGACATTTGCTTTTATAAAATAATCAATTTATTGTGAACACAGAATAGAAATGACTATTTATGTTACTCAGTGCCTTTTGCCGATGTGAATGTACTTTTAAAGAGCTCAGAAGTGTGCTTATGATTTTGCTTTTGACACGGCAAAGTAGATTTGCCCCCAGGATATAAAGGCGGGCAGAAAGACACAGAGCATTGTAAGATTAAAGTCTAGTCATTGATTGAGCTGAGAAGCTGTACTTTAAATGGTCAAATGTTTACTTCACAGAGGGGCTTAAAATCTCCGTGAGCCGGCAGCAGCCCCAGGTTAAAGCCGTTATATCTAGACCCAACTGGAAAAAGAAAGAATAAACCAACTGGCTAAACCAGAGATTTGTCCACAGTGGGACGAAAGGAATCAGCCACTCCTCCCCAAAACAAAATGTGCGTTACTTTTTTAGGTCTGTTGATAAGATAAAGAGGAAATTATTTAGATTACAGCCAGCATTAATTACACTGTAATTAGTCAGTATAAATTATTTAATATACAGAGGGTATCAATAAAATAACTACTGGGTACCACTACCTATACCAGGACAAATAAATACATACAAGGGAAGAAGACAAAAGGTTGGGGAATAAGTCGGTTATAAATTTGTCATAGAAAATAAAGCACACTGTAATTAAATTACCTACATACAGGTTACAGTTATATTGTTATTGAGGTAATATTGTTGCTGAAATGGAACAAATGGGGTAAAAATTACAAAGAAGACTTTACTTTGTTGAGAGTTTTCTAAATATGGGAGGCTTTTTATTACTACTATCATATACATTATTGCTGATGCTGGGGAACAAAGAATTAGGTTAAGCCTTGGAAGGAGGGTCTACCCCTTATAACTCAAAATAGCTATCTGCATGTTGTTAAAATTATGATAAAATACAAGGGAAGAGTAAGAACCGAG
Source organism: Xiphias gladius (assembly GCF_016859285.1). Lineage (NCBI taxonomy): Eukaryota > Metazoa > Chordata > Actinopteri > Istiophoriformes > Xiphiidae > Xiphias > Xiphias gladius. The sequence goes on along the minus strand of NC_053418.1, from coordinate 20,651,774 downwards.
GCTGGCTTTTATGTCCCGTCATAGCATCAGATCTTAAAGATTACAAAGCCAAATACATGTATTTTCACTCAGAAACTTTATTCAACAACAACATAGAGTGTAAAGAAAAGCGTGGTGATTCTTTGTTAGAGTGTAGGTCAGGGGTATGTGGGCTATAAAATAAAGACATTTTACATTGTAAGTACAGTGTAGTTTCCAGTTAGCATTTCACTGGTACCCCTTGTTTACAAAATGTTCACACTGTAATATCTGGGCTGTTATCTGACGGAATCTAAAATGATAAAACTGTATCATAAAAAACTATCATCATCTTTAGTTTTATATTTACACTGTTTACAAAACATAATTTCAGTTATTAAATCCAAACGAAACTAAAAAAAAAATCACCAGAAACAGAACCAAAAATTCATTCATATTAGTTTTGAGAAGTGATTCGATAGAATAAAATATTCAATCGAACACAGCTCCTGCAGGTAAAAGTATGGATAGATTATAATAGAAAATAATGCCATGACGGTACATGAGGTCGCCAGATTTACTACCCAGACTTACATAATTCATATGACTGTTTTAAAACAAAAGTAAAGTACATCATCTTGTAACACTGCAGTCTGACAGGTGGCAATAAGGTGAGTGACGCTCGTTAGCGACACATTTCTGAATGAAAAGTCATTATGGGTAGACAGTGACCGGTCGCGATGACGCACGGGGAGTGATGCTGAGGGGGGGTGATGTGAGGATGAGGATGGTTGGTCTGGTGGTGGAAGGGTGGGGGAGAGCGAGTGTGTGTGGGGGGGTGGGGGGTGTCGAAGAGAAAGCAGTGAGTCATTTGGTGCTCATCATCATATGAAGAGACTTGGAGCACCTGGAGGTCGAGCGCCCGTGCCGGCAGATGTGAGGGCTCTCCACGATGAGCGCACTTGGCTCTCCCCGCACCGTCTCCTCCTGGTGCGAGTCAGCAGTCACAACCGCGTCCAGACGAGGCTCGGACACGCAGCGGTCGGGATGTGAAAACCAAACTCAAAGTTAGGTGAGTCTCGGAAATTTTATTTTCGTTGCCCCCCCCCCGTCGTATTATTTCTAATTGTAATTGACGCGTTTCTTCATTTGCTTCCCGTGCTGGTTACGCAGACGTTGGATAAATTTCATTGTTTCTGAGTGGAACTTTGATTAAAAAACAGAAAAGAGGAACGCTTTATCAGAATTTAAGAATCCAATGATGATGAATTGTGCATAACTGGCCAAAAATAACGTTGGTTTAATTCTTATTTTTTAAGCTATAATTTGTAAAGTAGTGAAGCATATGATTTATCTTGGCAAATGGGCTCTGCTTGAATATCTATAATTGTCTTTCCAATCTAAGTGAGTTGCCTGTCTAATATATTATTATTATGCTGCACTGATCTATAAATAGATGCTATTTCTGATGTTTTTAAATCTCTCTTCAGTTTCTTAAACTTAAATGTAATGAGAAACCATCCTTTGATGTGGATAAAGATATTAGACAATAGCAGAGAAATGCACTGCGAGGTCTCGAGCGACAACTGACCATCACAAATGCCTACAAGTCCCTGTCTCTGTCATTTTATTAGGGCGGATGTCACTTTCTGTCAGGTATCACCTGTAGTCCTGCACCGTGGCCTCAGTTGATAGAGCTGGGAATTACCCCAGCACACCAGTGACGAGGCTGAGATTATAAATCTGAGCCCGAATGGATGTTTACTCCTGGCTAATTAAAATAACTGCAGACAAGAGAGGCTGCGCTTCTCGAGCTTTCCTCAACATTATTGTGGATTCCTGTCCAGCCCTCAGCAGGAGCTGCACATCAACCATATCAAGGCATTGTTGTGTGTCTGCCTGGGAAACAGCCAAGAACACAAAGCGTATATTTGTAGACTACTCTGGGGGGGGGGGGGGGGACATGCATGTAACAGGAAGGAACTCCAGTGTTTTAAAAACAAAGTGAAGGCGAATATCTACTAAGTGCCCTTGGGCAAGGCATCTAACCTCCGGCTCGCCGCCACCCTTCAGCATGCCTGCTCTTTCACTGGGTAACTCCCACTCTAGATGTGTGTAACTCTGTGTGAATATTAAACAGTTCAGTGCTGGATAGAGCCTAACCAGTGTGCATTACTGTAGTGCACCTGAATCTATATCCATCCCAGTTGAAATCCCACACCCCTTTAAACTCATCCTGCAGTTTAGTGATATAAATAGGTTGTTTATCAGAAGCCCGATGTAATAAGCTTGTCAGTTTCCATTTGTCTCAAAATTAATAATTTTAATCACAAGCCTCAATCTTTATAAAGTACGAGCTGAATGAATTAATCACATTAGGTTTTGTTAGGCTCCTTGGAAATCTCCGCAACATGTATCTCACGACATAAGGCTTTATTATCGTCTCAACAAATTTTTCTCAGACAAAAATGACAAAAAGATAAACATGATGATTCATAAGCAATTCAATTCCAAGTCCGAGACTCTTACTGTTACTGTAATACAGTCGCCGAGGAACCACAAATGTCAATTCCATCACTGATGTGAATGTCTGCCACCTAAATGCTGTACTATAAATCTAAAACTTAAACTTTACATGACAGAATGGATCCAGTCAATATGACTGAACTTGTCTAACAGTAAATCCATCAAGTATAATGTCTCCAGTTTATTGTAACTCAGTATGTTTAAAATTAGTTACAAACAATTTTAATGCAGCGGGGACACTTAATACTTTAAGCTGAGGTAACTCAATCTTTTCTATAGTGCAAAATGTTGATGGCATAATGAGCTCCCGCAATGCTCCAGTGGATAAACATGTAACTCTTACTCTCATAACTACCTTAGAGTCATCAGCCCTCCCACCTCCATCCTCTACTTGAGTGGGTGGAAGAATGTCCCAGGTGCTGCCTTATGATGGCTGCTGTATGCAGGTTTTTCCCGCACCGTGCCGGCACAGGAGCCAACCTGGGTCATAAAACTCAATCAAACACGTTAAACAGCTGTACATCCAGTGTGGAGCAGAGGTTTGTGGGGCGCAGAGGAGAAGGTCATCCGGTGGTTAACAGTTTGACGCAGCGTAGGAGAGGAGGGGGCTAAAGAGTTGAGGAGACTGCATAATGCCTGCGCCGTCACCATTGTCTTTGCACAGTCTTTCTTTGCGTTAAGCGTTTTTGACCCTGGCATTGTTGTGAAGGCTGAGGGGCTGCTGAAAAAGAACAAGAATAGATAGATAGATAGATAAGAAACTGACTCAGTAGAAAAGAGGGCAACGATGAGATGAAGTTTTTATTTAGTCTCAAATAAAGCAGCTTAACAAAATCTGAAAATCCTCAACATGGCCGCACTACTTTTACTAGAACTTAACTAATCTAATCTACATTTAGTTAAGGCACATCCACATTACAAATGTCAGGAATCTGCACAGACAGGATTAACTTCACATCTGTCAAGGTGAAAGAGTTCTCCTGGCCAAAATCAGCACTGCTGGATGGAGTTAGAGCTAGCAGACAGTTAGCTGAACTTAGCATAAAGACTAGAAGCATCTAGCCTGGCTCTGTCCAAAGGTAACAAAATCTGCCCAATGTACGCTCAATATAACTACACCTTAATACACACACAATAATTAATGTCAAATTGCAACTGTCAATTTTTTCATGTAGCTTTGTAGAGGCCATAGTGGGATACTGATTTGTTTAAGAGATTAAGAGTGAGGTTAGGCTTATCTTGGTGTAGGTCAGTTGAAGATCATATTAGCACCAAAAAATGGCAATAAAATACACATCAGGTCCTGTGACTGAGGCTATGGCATTGTTGACTCTCCAGCTGTCCTGGTTTGGCTCAATATCATCTAGAATTTGAATTGTGTGATTTTTCCCGGACAATTCAGCGAAACGGCCAACTGGTCAGTCCTGATATCGGTTTCTTTATTCCTCAACCTCACATTGTGTTTAGTCGATAAGCACAGGATGAGGCTGTGGTCACATTGATCTGACAGCAACTGGGGCTCAGGCATTGTCTCTCGCCCACAGTCTTGATAGATCTGAGCCGAAGTAACATGGAAAAGAAAAAAAAAAAACCAAACAAAGATGAATGCTTTTGTATTATAGTGTATGTGATGGATGTGTCAATTCTCTCAAAGAAGGTTCTTCTGTCTCTCCTTTTCAAAGGCACTGCATACTGTTGCTGTATCCTTCTTGCTGTGTTCAAGCTGAATTTGCCACCTGCGATCAACAGGAGGAACCTGGATGCTGCCCACTGCTCAACTACCATCCAACCAAGAAAAGTGATTTCTCACTCCAATATTTTTAGGAAAATGAACTTGAATTTAGTGCCCAAACTGCAGTTTTTGGTTCAGAGAACATGCAAAGATTTGTCTTGATGATCATCCATTTGTCTCTGCAATCTGTAATGCGACAGTCGTGTTGTACCAGCTGCATAATAGCAGTCAGTTTTAACATTTTCAAGATGGATTTTCTGATTTCAGCGCAGTAGGTTTTGTCTGCATATATTACATTTCTCTCTCAGTGTTTCTGCATGCATCCATTCCTGTAGTTTTATTTTTTTTGATGCATCGCCAGCGTAATGGCTCATTTGCCAGAGGCATCATCATTCAAATTATGTTTGGACAAGACAGACTTAATGTGATCATTACTCTAATGGCTTTTATGAGAATGCCCTGATATCCTTTTTCTGCTGTAGTGAACTTAAATAGGTGCGTGTTCCAGTCTACCTTTGCTGCAGAGGACAGTGTCGAGCATCAGCATAGAATTGGAACAGATGGTTCCTGTGCTGGACAATATGACCCCAGCTCCTCTGACACAGAACTGCTCCAACTGCAGCCAGGTTTTAGTCCCAGAGCTCAACGTGGTCAAGGCTGTGGTTTTGGGCTTGGTGCTTGGTGTCTTCATTCTGTTTGGAGTTGTGGGAAACATCCTCGTAATCCTCTCAGTAGTTTGTCATCGACACCTGCGGACAGTCACACATTATTTTATAGTTAATCTTGCAGTGGCAGATTTGCTGCTGAGCTCCACTGTACTACCTTTCTCTGCCATTTTTGAGATCCTGGATCGTTGGGTGTTTGGACGGGCCTTTTGTAATGTTTGGGCAGCTGTGGACGTGCTCTGCTGCACTGCCTCCATCATGAGCCTCTGTGTTATCTCTGTGGACCGCTACATTGGAGTTAGTTACCCTCTGCGTTACCCAGCTATAATGACAAAACGCAGGGCTCTGCTGGCAGTGATGCTGCTGTGGATGCTGTCTATCATTATATCTATCGGACCTTTGTTTGGCTGGAAAGAGCCAGCTCCGGAGGACGAGTCCATCTGTAAGATCACAGAGGAGCCAGGTTATGCTATCTTCTCTGCTGTGGGCTCCTTCTACCTCCCTCTGGCCATCATACTGGCTATGTACTGTCGGGTTTATGTGGTAGCTCACAGAGAGAGCCAGGGCCTGAAGGAGGGCCACAAGACAGAGAAGTCCGATTCAGAGCAGGTGATACTCAGGATACACAGAGGCAACACAACTGTATCAGAGGACGAGGCCCTTCGCAGCCGCACACATTTCGCCCTGCGACTGCTCAAGTTCTCACGTGAGAAGAAAGCTGCCAAGACCTTGGGCATTGTGGTTGGCTGCTTTGTGTTGTGCTGGCTGCCTTTTTTCCTGGTGCTACCCATCGGTGAGTATTGTCATGTTCATTAAGCAAGATGATGTCCAAGACCTCTTCAACTTTTGTCTAGGGAATAAATTGTGAAATACATCAATTCAAAAATATATGATATAAACAGTATCATTTTAATCAGCCTATACTGTATGTCATTTGTTTACATGATGAATGGGAATCGAATAGTTCGACATTATGGGAAATATGCTTATTTGCTTTCTTATCCAAAGCAAAAAAAAAAACTCTGCCTACCAGCACCTCTGCTTCCAGTCTGTATGTTAAGCCAAATTAAGCTAACTGCCTCCTGGCTCCAGCTTCATATTGAATGGACAAATACTGGACCTGCTTTTTTTTAAACTTTTTAATCAATTTGATGTTACTAATTAAAAGCATGTTCATATATTTGATCACCTGCACTCACACATTTAAGTCAGAGAGCTATTTAACTTCTTCATTAATTCATTTTACAGATTCATTCATCGATTTATGCCACTGCCAGGTATGTAAGTGCTGGCGAATTTAATAGTTAGGTGACATTAATTGAATTGCTCCTCTGTGCGAGCACACTGAAGTTGCTATCATTCAGACAAGCCATGTGACCCTCTTGAGCACTGTAGTAAGTGCTCTGACTCTGCCAGGTAGACATTCTATAAATAGGCTCAATAAATCTTTCAGAACGGCGACAGCCTCAAGTGCCCCCCTGTCTATAAAGAAAAGCACAGAATTTCAGACCGATATACACCGATCAGTCACATTTAAACCAGCTACCGGTTTTAATGCAGTGGGTGATCGGTGTATATTTTTTTAAAAAAAACTTTGAATGAACTTTCAAGCCGTTTCTCTGCTCCTTCCTCTCTCCCTTATGTCTGTTACTCACTCTATCACAACGCCAGTCCGGGAATGCCATCACACTGGTATCAGACTTTATATGATGTTCCCTTCAAGAACACCCAGCTTGAAGAGGACAAGCTTGAAGGGAAATCACACAGTTTACAAAACCGTGCATAGATTTAATGTGTTGGAGTTAATATGGAGGGAATGTGAGAAGGAAATCCGAAACCAAGTAGATATGAGATATGGAAAAAAAAAAACAACTCACAAATCTCTCAGGGTTTTTATTTATTCCATGCTCTCATGCTTGTAAATATAGCTACTACCATTTGGCTGAGTACTTCCCTGACTGTGAAATGAGGAAAAGCCTCAGTTTACCAATGCTCCCCGACTAATGCTGGCGTCAGGCTGCATACCGCTGCCACATAAGTCTGTCGACAATGACAGATTTAGCAGTGAATCACTGTTTTGATGTGTAGTACAAGATAAGTTGTGATTGTTTGATTTGGTTTATTGAAGGAGGAATTATTTTGTCATCAGAGAAAAATAAATTGTGGGAATTTGATCATGTCAAAACATCTTAAAAAGGTGAGCTGTCAGGCTCTGTGTTTATTCGTGGATTGTCCTCTGTTCTCCTTGACATTTCAGAAGTCCTTCTCAGGGACTATAAGGAAGTGTAAAGCAATCCATTGCTAATTTAAAGAATAGCTTCATGGGGTGCCCTTGTGCTAAATGATGACTGAGCATGAACTGGAACTGTTTTCATGTCATCTTTCTTCCATCAGTATCTACTAAAAGCATAAGAAGTCCCCATAAAAAATATTAAACAAGTAAATAAAGACTAATTCAGACCAGGCCGTAATCTGTGTTTCAGCGCCCTTTCTGGTTGTAAACCTCAAGTCTCGGTGTTGTTGTGTGTGGTCACAGGTGATGTTGTGATGTCACAGTGTAACGACACACCCTGGAGTACACTTGTACATCACAACACAAGGGCGAGAAGTTCTCAGTGAGTGTTACGTTTCTCTTTAAAGCTGCACCAGTCAACAATATTATATGATCAATTGGTCAATGTGATGTGTAATGTGATAGGGGTCGCTTGTAGGGACGAACCCACAGATAATAATCACCCAACTCTGCAATTCCCCTCAGCTCCGCTAAGCTTTTGTAGCACCTATCAGATCATTGTTTTGGTTTTATGTCATGCAACTAACTTGTTCAAGTTCACTCTGTCAGCTCCCGTCAACATTGTTTTCAGCCGTAGGCAGCTGTTTTCAGTGAGAAAAAAAAAAAAATCTGATAAACCCACTGTACCCTAACTGCTTAGCACTAAACAGCAGACAGTCACGGTTAACGTGAACATAATGGAGCATTCAACTGCTAAAGAGTCAGGTATTTTCCTCAGTAGTTGGTGGAAGCCAAGACAGAGCTAAAAGGAAAGTGAATACTGGACTTATATTCATCAGTTTGCCAGAGACATGATTCCAAATACTAATGTTGCTCTGTGTCTGGACGATGTGTCCACAGGCAAATGTTTACCACAACTTTATAAGGTCATAATATGTCAGTGTAGCGTTTCTAGCTTGTTCTGCTGCCCCTGGGTGACCAAAAAAAACCAAACAATTATTGCTGCTTTAAAATTAATTTAGTTGTGGGATGTTTTAATATCTGTGGCTGTGAAAGTCATATTTCACACCTTAGGGGCAGCTGTATTGGCACAATGCTTGCTAATAATGTGGGCAATTACTGTTTTTCCCCCTTGTTATCTCTCTCATGAGCGCACCATTTTGTCGCTGTTTGGTCAAAACCTTGTACCTCAGCAACTAGGAAAAACAACCTTCGTTGCAGACCGACCACACTGAATTTTGCAGGTTTTTCCAACAGATTTTGACAAGGGTTTATAAGCTAAGGGGTCATATATCTTTCTCAACCCAAAATATGTTGTGCTTTATTTGAAAGTAACATTGCAAAAACTAGAGTTAGACAGTTTACACACCGATGTTTAATTGATTTTGGACAACAATACACTTCTGTAACGGCTGCAATGCCTTTCTTTTTTCACCAAAAAAGTGAATCTATCAAGGGTATCAGAAATAATAGAATTGTTTTTTTGGCACAGCTGGAGGTAAAATGTATGAGCTGCACAGCCGGGCACAAAATAATTTGCTCTCGAAATCTCTCTCCACCTCCTCGGTCTATCCATCTCTATATCACAATCTCATTTCTCAAAAGCTCAAGTTTAAACGTCTGCAGCAGCTCGCGCAATAAAGCATTTCACAAGACAGCTTTTCCCCTCCTACCTCTGAAGATAGATGATAGATAGATAGATATATTGCGACCACAAAAGAAGTCAGCCATTTAATTTGTTTAATGTTTCACTGGCAGCCACTGGATATGTGAAGAGTCACCTACATTTTCAGTGACAAACAGGCCTGCACGTAATGGGCCTGTTAAGCCATTGTCTCTGCTTCATCATGAACGATCCCACTCACACTCTGCTGTGAATGCTTCCTCTAATCCAAAGCAGCACCATTTATGATAAAACCCTGGACTTTGATGGCAAGTAAGGAGCTTTTTTTTAAAGTGGAAACTGGATGGAACAATTAAAAATAAATCGTCTTAAGTGGATGCAATGAGAGCAATTATATGTTTCTCTCAGCACTTGCTGATTCATAGTTTTACCCAGCAGCCTCAGCTGTACTTTGTGTTCAGTGCTAAGTAGCAAATGTTAGCCTGCTAACATACTAAACCAAGAAGGTGAACATGGTCAATATTACCTGCTAAATATTAGCATGCTGATACTACCATTTAGTCTAAATCCCTGCTATGCTTCACAGAGCTGCTAGAATGATTGTAGACTCTTGCTTTCCGACATATCAAACGCCATGTGTCAGACGAGAAATCCGTTTGGTTTTTGCTGTTAATCACGCTTGTGTGACTAATGTTCCTACAGGCTCGATGTTCCCTGCATACAGACCTTCTGACACTGTGTTCAAGATCACCTTCTGGCTCGGTTACTTCAACAGCTGCATCAACCCCATCATCTACCCGTGCTCCAACCAGGAGTTTAAGAAAGCTTTCCAGAGTTTACTTGGAGTTTGCTGTTTTAGAATGACACCCAGAACGCACCGTCATCATCTGAGTTCAGGTCAGAGTCAAACACAAGGTCACAGCCAGCCACTCACACTGGGCCTGGACAGCAGGGGGGCTCCCTGTCGGCTCAGTCCCTCCTCCTCTATGGCCTTGTCCAGGACCCCTTCCTCGAGGGACAGCACGGAGTGGAGGGTCTGTTCGGGAGGCCCCACAAGTGGATCTGGACCGCCCAAGACAAACAGAACTAAAGTAGCCAAACTCTGCAGTAAAGGCTTCCACCAAACCTGCTGCTGCATCCTCAGTAGTGGGACTCCCTCGCAGGAGACAAACTGCGCCCAACCCCCTCCTGGCGGAAACCTTCCCACCATTAAAATCCACCAACTGTCCCTGTCGGAAAAAGGAGAGCCTGTATAACCACTGTAATCCTTCATCCATTAGTCACGACTCTCCTTTCAAGGTCACAGATGAGAATACATTTCCTTTTGCTCTGGTAACATTACAAAGGATGAGCTGTGTTGGAATGGCTGCTTTGATATTTAAATTTGAAATATCTCAGCTTTGATTTCATTCTGTGATTTTTCCTGGAATGTAAGATCGTCCAAATCTCCCACAGAAATATCCCAAGCACTAACCCTTTACCAAGATGTTACACCTTTATAAAAACACACTACTGCCAAATACAGCTCGGGAGAGCTGTCAACATATTACTGATTCTTTTTTTTATCATAAAATAAAGCAAATGTCTATCAAATTTTGGAAGAGTGTGGAAAAAAGACCCTGTAAGCACTCCCTCGAGGTGGACCAAATGAAAATCAACCAAATAATAGAAAAGCTGTGAAATTATTTCCTCAAGAGGACCAAAAGATTTCTACATGTTTACATATTTTATATTACGTGGAGCATTTCAAATGTATAAAAATGTAAATAGGAAAATTTTATATATTGCATGATTTCAACAAATGTTTCGAAAATGCTGGTCAGCGGTGCTCCTGTCGTCTCCAAAGTTTGCCTAATGCTTTTCCTGTTGTCAAAATGTTGTCTGTGTACTGCTCTGTACACAGTTGAAACCAAGGGACGTTGCATACTTCCGTGTCAGATTACAATAAATTTGTATGACATCTTCCTAACAAGGGATTCATGGGGACATTTTTGGACTCTTTGGTGTTTCATTCCTTTTTGGGGGGGGGTTGATTCACTAAATATATAGCCCCTCAAAACTTGTAGTTCATCCGTCCACATTCCCACAATTTCATCTACCTCTGAGCAGTGCCAGATGGATGTCTTAATATATTTCTGTGGAATTTTAACTGACCTTGTGGTTGCTGACCTCAATCCTGACCAGCCCCCAAGCCTCTTAAAAATCCACCAGATTTGGAGATGTCAAATTAAGTCATACACAGTCTCAGACATTCTTCTCTTAGGCCGTACTCCTTGTGTTTCTGTCTTTTATAGTCACCATCCACATACAAAGCACACAGAGTCTTTAGCTCGGCCTTCTTAAGATTTTCTGTGTGAGCGCTGCATTTACCAGTGCAAAAGGTGAACAACGGAGTGTGTTCAGTGGGAGCTCATGACTACAAAGTATCCCTGTTTACGCAGAGGCATCAAAGGGCAAGAGGACAACCTCTGCCAGCAGTATTGATTTTATTTTCTCTTGGCTACACCCTCTGTAGTACCAAGACGTACTCCCTTTGTGAGTCTGAGAGGGAAGCGATTCAGTCGGCGTCATTAAGCCAACGTCCTCCTCTGGGCGTTAAATTCAGTGGAAGAAGTGCACTAGATAGCTTTCCCACAGGGGAGGGACCTGGCAAAGCAGCGAGAGTGCTCGTCTGTGTCCGCATTGTCATTGACTGGCGTGTCTGTGAACCTGTAAATCACACCACATCTCTGCTCAGATGCCATTAGGAGAGGAGCTAGCAGCCGCAGCAATAAACTACAGATGGTACAGATGACCTAATTCACCCGTTCCTTTATTGTTCGCCTCTATCAGGAGTGGTGGGATTATGAACAAAACCTCAGCCAACAAATACCGGTGTGCCGTGCTTTATAAAGATACAGTGTATCATCTTCCAAATGAAATGGCTGTAATGAATACCGTAATTAGATCTGCAGCCTCGCAGGAGGCAGATATAGACTGGAGCAGGGCAAGAACGTCCCCTCCTGTGTTTCATTTGCATCCCCTGATTTTATCCAGCAACCTAATTCTATCATGGTGAAATTATCAATAAGTGTATAATCTATATTTTCTCAGCATTCTTTTGTAATGCATTTGCAAATTACTGAACCCACGATCACTGATTCTAAACACTTACATTTTATCATGAATGCATATAGAGTTCTAAATTAATGTTCACAATGATACTGTAGTGACGACATATCGATCCTGGGAGGGATTGTTGTCTCATAATAGTGGTGTCTGTGTTCTAGTGGATTGAAAGCATAGCAAGCACTGCTGGTGACTCATGTTTGCTCACTTCCCTACGAGGGTTTAGCTTTGTAAAGTCTTCCTGAGCCTTTTTTTCTCTCTCTCTCTGTCTTCTATTTCTAAAGCTCTCATCAGTTGGGGAAGATGTCGACAATACAGGATTCCCCCTCTCTGGTTTAATCAGTGTGCTCCTCATATGAAGTCCTAATTGGACAACTGTCAAACAGCCAGGGGAGCTTCATACCAACTAATGACAGAACTTTTGCTGACATGTGCATTCACTGTGATGTAGCCACTGTCTTGCTCAGTTCATTTAACTGGAAGCGCCCCCTCCATGGGTGAAGCGTCTAAGGAGATGGAAGAACAAAATTGCTGCTCTGAGGCTGACGCTGCGCACCAGGACTCTGTGTCCCCACCTAGTGTCTCACTGTCTCTCTGCATTTACTCCCTCCACTGCTTGGATGTGGTGTGACTCAACAAAATAGCTTTATTTTAGATGCCAAAAAGTTGACTGATCTTCTGGAGAGATTTTCATATATCTGTAATTTTTTAAGAAGGTTCCTGGACGAAATTGTGCAATTCAGTACTAATTATAAGAACACTATGCTCAGTTGTCAGACTACACTTCTAATAAATTAATTCCAATTAATTTGCTTATTTAACATAAAAGAGAATATTTTAATTAGGGGTGGAAGGACCGAACTTAAATAAAAGTAGCCATCCCACAATTTAAAAATACTCCATCACAAGTAAAAGTCCTTTGAAAATTTCCTTACAAAAGCATTCATGATGCAGAAGAAAGACCCCTATTAGCACTGTATTATTTAAGAATATCTACAAAATGTTTTTAAGATATATTTATTTGTGTCTGAATGGGTTTTACGCAAAAAAAATTCAATTAGTTAGTTCAAAATTCTTAAAATTACATTTACTCCTCACTCCCTCACTGAAAAATCTTAAATTTATGAATATTCAAATGTATTCAACTTCAAAAGGTTTCATCACTGGACATATGTCTGCTACTTCATTGAAAGGTCTGTGCTTACTGCATGTGTGCTGGAGGTTTACGTAAGTTGCATATTGGCCTCCGAACAAGTTGTTATGTCACATAAAATCAGCTCGTATGTACACGTCTTGAGCTCAGATTTTAGGTGAGCACAGCGAGAGGTCAACTGAAAATGCAGACAGGCAATAGTAAGATTAACTCAATATGGGCAATAAACATTACTAACATTATCCCTACATTACCCATAATAATGACTTACAATTCTTTCCAGGTATACTTTATATGACATAATTAGATCATTAAAGGATAAAGTTTTTCCATTTAAATTCTATACGGTTAACTTCATTTATAAAAAAAAAAAAAAAAGGTTAGTTACATTATTTTAATTTTTTATTATTTTAATCCACTGAAGTCAACACAGATGGGGTCAAATGCTGACGGGACCAATGATTTCCCCCAAAACCCTGGTAACCTACAAAACATACATGATTGAGAGAGTGTCACACTTGCTGGGAGAGGGGCAACAACAGTGCTCAACATTACAACTCAACAACCATTACCAAGAAACTTCCCCAAATGTAAATCACTTCACATTATAGCTTGGCATACAAAACCTACACTTGACAAGGCAATGAAGAAGAAATAACCCACTGTGTTACACTCTGGTCGTACGGTTCTGCATCACCGCCAACCCGTTGTGGTTTGGTGAATACAGTTACTACCTCGAGTGAATCTGGTGTCAACAAAGTTGGGCAGATAGAGGGGTAAGAGAAGAAGAACTGGGTATCTTGTAATTCATTCACAACACTAACACTGAAAACAGTGGACACATCATCAGCACATTGTGAGGGATTTCATTAACATACTGAAGCATTTTTCATCAGGTCTCAAAGATCATGGTTCCACTTCTTTAAAGAGCCTTCATAGATACAGTGTGCTATCAATATCATACAGAATAGGCAAGCAAGGAGTTCAATTCAACAAATATCCTAAAACATACAGACACGTCCAATACAAATAAAATGTTGCAAGCTCACATACACTTTTACCATTTGGATTGTTACAGGTGCAAGACAAATTCCGTCAAAACTGAGTAGATGGTGACTCTACCCCGGCTGTGGCTTATTACAGAGCTTACACGACTGCTGTGTGGATGTGCACATATACACCAATGGTCATATAGCACCAGGTGCAGAGAGGTTGACGGCAAACCCCCCATAGCTTCTTCATAGTGTCTGTCTGAATCCTGAACAATATACACCGGTCTGATCATTGGAAGCTTATTGCCCTGACAAACCTTTTCACAAACATGAGGCAAAAAACAAAATGATGAAACGAGGGAAAAAGGTTCATGTTTCTCAGACAAAATGTTATGTACCAGCCATTGCTCCCCGCCCCCACACTGGGGGTGAAACTAAATGAGTGGTTTACTTCGAAAATGCCCTTTCTTTTCCTTTCAGTGCAGTCAGTGCTTTCTAAAATGACTTAATAAAAACATAGCACATCAGTTTTAAAAAATGAAGAAAGTGCAATTATAACACGGAAGGAAGACCAAAGTGAATTGTTCAGCCGCACACAGTACCTACACAAAAACTGAACACTGCAAACTTCAGATAAAATTAAAACGTTTTATGAGATGCAGAAACAATATTAAGCTTTCATGATAAGTATTTTGAGATTTTCGTATTAAGAATGTGAGAATTTTTTTGTACTAAAACAGCAATGTTACAGTGTAGAAGTGTTACCACAGGGACAGTGGAGGCTTCACTGTCAACTAAAGGTGGTCGTGTAACACGACCACCAGCACATTCTAACTGATACCTGGGAAATAAACAGTGCAAGAAGAAAAACTGTAAACGACTGCTGCTTCTAAAATGCCCATGACACTGACCACTTCCCAAACATACTTTTCTGTCAACTTTCTGTGCCAAGAGGGCAACTAGACAGCTCAAACATGTACAGCAAAAATTATACAAAAATGTAAACAAATGTAAACAAATTACTTTCATCAGTAATCAAACTGGGCTTAAAAACTACAAAAAAGCTGCTTCAAATCACTTGATCCTTCCTTGATGACAGTGGAATATGGCAGGAAAGATGAAACAAAATGGAATAGTGCTTTTTTTTTGCATGAGGTGACATAGTGGTAGTGTGTGAATAAGAATGGATGGAGTGCTTTTCGGTGGAGTGCAGGGGGAGTCAGAGGTGACCAGATGTGATGTGACAGCGGTAAGAGTGGCCTCTGGTCCCATGTTGCCCTGCACTACGGCTCAGTCGCGAGAAGAGCTTAGCCGAGGCTGGTGATGTTTGCTTTTCCACCAGGGGGAGCCACGATGCGCTGAGTGGTGCGACGAGGAACATTATCGTCAACTTGGGCACCTGAAAAAAAAAAAATTAACGTACAATGCGATGTAACTTAAATGCGTAGTTGTGACAGAGGGCAACTACCAGGAATGAAATCTGTTTCTTCGACTCACCAGACAGGCTGAAGCCGGACTGGTGAAGGTTGCGCACTGGCTGATGAGTAAACTGCTGCTGCTGCTGCTGCTGCTGCTGCTGCTGCTGCTGCTTGGCAGGGGAAGTCTTCACTGAGGAGACTGTGGACATCACCTTGGGAGCCACAGTCACCTCACACACCGGCCCATCATACTGGCCCCTGGGGACTCCTCGCAACTCTGTGAGCTAAACGTACAGGCAAATTCTCAGACCACAAGCTGTGTGGCTCACTAGCTACCTATATTGTTAGAATTTAGTTCCTCTATAGCTGGATGAGTGCACCTGCTCAGAGGTGCAACTACTTGCAATTAGGACTCACCCTGCTGCGAGCCTTTATCCTCTTGTACACATGGTCAGGGAAGGGTTTACGGCTGATGTAGCGCCCACAGCCCTCAGTGGTGTGAAGGCTGGCCTCCTCCAACACAATCTTGCCCTGGCTAATCACCACCAGAGGACCTCCACGCACTTCTGTGCCCTCAAATATGTTATACTCCACAGCCTGGGAGAAGAAGAGATTCGATTTGGAGACAACTAAAACACTGCTCAGAGTCAATGGAATGCATAGTGTGTCTTATTACATGATAAGCATAAATCACGTGGTTTTTATACCCCAACAATTTCCACTGATAAATTTACATATGTAATTATGCTTAATGAAGAAGAAGACTTGTTTGAACTGATTTTCATTTGATATCCTGCAACAACACATCTGAAGAATTTTGTTTCGCCTGCTCCCACAGGACACCGTTCACTGTAATTTACATTAAATACGATTATACTTGCAGTCCCTCTAAGTAAGTTGACTTTCTTTAATGGTTAAACAACAGCGTTTGCACTGTGTTTGCACTTTAAAAAAGCTCTTTTTCACCCGGTTTCTGTAATATGCATTACTAAATCCATTGTTGCTCCTGTAGAGGTGTGTGAAGTAGGTCTCAACTGGTCTAGCATGGATAGATGACTAAGGACATTGTGGATAAGAGTCGAGTAAGGCAAAGTATCCATCTGACCAGGTTGTGGCTTTTAGCTGAGATGATCTTAGTGATGTCTGGGTCCCACAGCACGAGGTCGGCGTCAGAACCCACAGCGATGCGGCCCTTGCGGGGGTACAGGTTAAAGATCTTGGCTGCGTTTGTGCTGGTCACTGCCACAAACTGGTTCTCATCCATCTTGCCAGTGACCTTTTGGGACAGGACAACAAATCACATACTAGCATCTAAAACACACACAAAGGTTTACGAGGTCATTTGCCCTACAGTACTTCATGACAGGAATATTTGGAATGTGTCAAACAAGCTCACCACACATTTGTCCCAGATTAGGGACATCCTCTCCTCAGTGCCATTGGTGCCCTCTGGGATTAGGGTGAAGTTATCTTTGCCTACTGCACGCTGAGAAGTCTGGAAAGTGCAGTGAGCACTACCAGTCACGTGCAAGTCTCCACTAGGTAAGAAAAAAAGCAGCGAGAACTAAGGATACACTTAATACGTACAATAAGTCTCATCTTTGACAAATTACTCATGACAAAACTGCGACATTTATTTGCTGCATTTAACATCCTATCTTTGTAGTAAGTGCATGTAAGTAAATGTCACTTGAGTGTGCCTCTTCTGCAAAGGGCATTTCATAATGAATGTAGTCACAAAAAGAGGTATAGCTGAGTAAAAATAAAATGCTTCACACAGCAGTAACATATGTCAAATTTTGTTCCTTCCATCTTTAAGTCCTGGCACAGAGCACCTACCATGACAACAGGGAGTTGAGGTAGTCGGGGGTGGTGGGATCAGGGCTGAGTGGTGGAGAAGTGACATAGGCTGCTGCCTTGGCCCAGTTCTTGCTCCAGTAATGGGTGCCGTCTGTGCCCAAGCTGGCAGATATGGGCTCTCCATAAACCACAGCACCTACGGGAGCAGACAGGATGATGTCAGCGCAAAGTGTAAGTATACAGTGTTTTGACAGAGAAAATCTCGAGATTTCTCTTCTTACCCCTTTTCCTGGCAAGAGCAATGACATCAGCAGCACTCTTGCTCATCACCTTGGTGATGTAGAGGGGACAGTTGGTCTGATTGGCTACGGTGACCGAGCGATTGACTGCCTCGGCCTCCACCTGCAGAAACAAAAAGTCAGATTCATCATCACCATAGTGGCTCTTTGACAGCCTCTCTCCTTTTGATTCTGGGTCTTCTAATCCTAAAAGTACATTATCACATAATCTTTCGTCTTTTGGTAACAGTAAGTGAGAAGCCAGCCCTCCGTCTTACCTCCTCTGGGCGGCTAAGCACGTGCCCCTCAGGACCAGTGATCCCCAGCTCTAGAATACGTCTCTGCTCCTAAATAAATCCCCACAAAAAGATTATAATCCAAAACAGAAAAAAAAAACAGTTTCGAGCTAAGACTTGATCAACTTGATCAGTGGTTCTGTTACCTCTGCAATGATGTCTCCATTCTCAGCATGCACCTGTGCAATGGCTCCGAGGTCTCTGATGACACTGAACACCTCATAGATCTACAAGAAAATAAAACACACTCATCAGCTCATTAGGTCAAGCATCTACACCAAAGACATCGAACAGCCTAGAAAACATGGGCTCTGGCAGACAACTCAGCAGAGATCCCACTAACATCGACCAGAAGCAAAGCATACCTGAGAGTCAGAAAGTTGGAAAACATCCTTATAAGCCAAATAGACCAGGAAAGAGTTGACACCTGAAGATAGAAAACTTATGAGAGAAAACAGCCAAAGGTGGAATAAAGAGAGCAAAAGAGGGGAAGACCCAGAGTGAAGGAGAAAAGTAAAATCATAAGGATAAAAATTGCAAAGCAGAAATATTGAGTTACTATTGAGTTACTGTTTTTCCACTCAGTGATAAATGGTTGAACCCCCCCCCCGCAGTATCAGAGAAAGACTTTTTACTGAAACATTTTACTGTACCAGTAAAAGTGGCAGGTAAGTCAGTGATTTTGAACTGCATGCGTAGATGTAAGCTGTTGACTACATACCGTTATCCTTCACTAGGGTCTCCATCTCTTCCTGAGTCCCTTTGTTCCACTCAGTGATGTCCACATGCAGAGAATAGTCACAGCAGGACTTGCTATCAGCCCACTCCCTCCACTGTTTGAAAGCAGACACCAGGCTGACGCCAGGCTCCGGCACCACATGGTCAACTACACAACACAAAACAAACAGGTCGGATTTTATGTGGATAAGCAAACTGCATAATTAAATCATGCGCTTGACGGCATGTACATCTGCAGTGATGCGGTGTCCCTGCACTAGGATGACTGTGCTTTTAAACTGTTTGAAAACATGTGGAAATCTAATATAATTCATACTGATCATGGTCGTTCCCCCAGCCAGGGCCGCCCGGGTGCCTTGGTAGAAGTCATCTGCCGCCACCATGCCTCGGTCAGGCATCTGGAATCGGGTGTGCACGTCAATACCCCCAGGCATCACCATTCTCCCATGAGCCTCTATGATCTTAACTCCCCCCGGAACAATGAGGTTGTCCCCGATTTGCCTGAAGGACACAAATGGAAGAGAAAAAAACAAACAAGCAAAAATAGAAATTAATCAAGGAAACAGGATAAAACTAAGACAATCTAGAGTCCTAGAATCAAGGTAATAGGTGTGTGTAGCCTTCTTGTAGATATAATGTTAGTTAATGTAGTTCTGTCATTTGTCTTAAAGCCCTTGAGTGCCAGTGCAAAAACTAGAAAAAAAAAAAAAAGGGCAATTAATCTTCAAATTAAACGTACTTGATGACTCCATCCTCCATGTAGATATCAGCCAAGAATGATTGATCATCGTTCACTATCTTTGCTCCTTTGATGAGGAGACGGTCACTCTGAAACAAAGAGACAGCTTTTCACATCAACTATAAAGCACAAGTACCATAGTGATTCATTTAGCACGATGCATTTCTCAGTTTTTTCAGAGGACTCGAGGCCGAAAGAATGCAGCTTAAGTTGTGAAATAGCTCATGGTCACCACATTGCTCATACACAGCACAGATCAGCCCACAGCAACCTTCACCCTGTGGGAACAATGATTAGGATTATTCTATGATTTATTCACACTTAATAGACACGTCATTTGAAAGGAGGGAGCAATTCTTGACCAAAACCCTCAAGTAAAAGCACACACTGTTGACTGACACAATTAACTCCACCTGTATGAGATGTAAGGAGAGTGTACTAGGCTGGCCTACTTCTCCTAAAGGCTTCCCAGGGTCTCTGAGGACGGTAGGGAGGCTAATGAAGACAAAAATGGTTTACTGCAAACCTCACAGCAGGAAACACTCAGTTTCCGATGTTCGGGCTGGGTGAACACAGACAGTGGGAACGCATTAGGTATAAAAGTCGTGGCTGTGTTGGCGTGATCTCGCAGGCCATTACTCTCCTACAAATGGGTCATATAACCGTATGTCCTCTCTGAGTCTGAGTACTCGGCGACGAGCATGACGAGGTTGTCATATGTCTTAGCTCAAAAAGTCTCTCACTGTGCAGAATTTGTGTAGCCCTTAACTCGCTCTTTGAATGTATCAGAATGTAGAGGACATATATAAACACACTTCTCTGCTGTAAAAATGAACTTCGTGATTAATCCTGCAATTTGTAGTCATAAAACTGAACTGATAACTAAGAACTAAATGTACTTAGTAAAGAGCTCGGTGTCGAGCAGCGTAGGCTATACTTTAAATGGAAGTAGGAACTATGCTTTACATACTCAGAACTACACTCAGTCTATTAGGTACACCTAGATAAAACTAATGCAGTATATATAGTATATTTTCATTATCGATTCATTTTCCAATTATTTTTTCAATCAACCAATTTATTATTTAGTCAATAAAATGTAAAAAAAAATGTCAAAAAAGGCCCATTAGAACTTTAAAGAGTCGAATGTGATGTCTTCAAATTGCTTGTTTTGTGTGAGGAAAAGTACAAATATCCATAAATATTTAGTTTACAATGATATCGCACAAAGAAAAGCAAGGAATCTTCTCATTTGAGAAGCTGGAATCAGAGAATATTTGGCGTTTTTTTGACCACTTTTTGTTTGAAAAATGACTGAAACAATGAATCAATTATCAAAATAGTTGATTATGTCCTGTCGATCAACTAATCGTTTCACCTCTAATCTATTACAACAGTTCTGCAAGAAATACTCCCTTCATGAAGGTTATCATGGTTTTAGAGAGGTGTTGATTCAACTTCATGGTCAATTTGTAGAATGAGGTGTTTCTATTATTTAGCCTACACTCATTATTACAAACAGGGTGGACAAAATAATAGGAACACCTGACCGTGACTGTAATTATGACTAATAGATTTTGTTAATTTTCCAGCATCAGCATAATCATCATCATCATCATCATCATCATTATCATTATTGCATCAACATAGGGCTGCAACTAGGGATTATTTTCATCAGTTAGTGCATTTTTTTACTATTTTGGTTAAATGGTCATAAAACCTCAATATCAGTGAATGACAATAGTCTTATTAGTAGCCAAATAATCTTTGAAAATAATATGACACACAAAGACAAGTGTGCTCATTACAACTGTTGTTTAACTGGTCTAAACAATGAATTAATTTTTATCATAATTGTCATGTTTTTGTCATTCAGCTTATCATTAAACTGACTGTGTCTAGATATGGTGGTACAAGATTTGACTGTACAAATTAATACAGTGAAGAAGGATGATTGTGAGACTATAACTACAACCTTCACAGCATTGCTACCATTCCTGCTTTGGAGACAATGTGATTTGAACAAATTCAGTTACTGTTGATCAGGGACAAAGCCAAATCTTGGTGTTTTGCTAAAAGCTCTGCAGAGTGAAACTATCTGCTTCATTCCAAACTGGTAAATGTTGTCTGACTGTGTGTGTCTGAAGGCCTGGGGGCCTACTGCAAAGTTGCTGCTGTCTGCATGTTGTGTCTGGGATGTCAGGGCTGTATGTTTATAGCCCTGTCTTGACCTGTGAGAGCTTTGACAACTACCTAGATAACTGTCTCTACGAAAAAGGCCACTACATATCACAAGACAGTTTGGTGCTATTAAATGATCAAACTTAAAAGTAGTTGCTGTCTATACGCTTCAGTGCTCTGGCTCTAACAGCTGCATGATGAAAGCTTAGGGAAAAGAGTTTGGATGGGTGCTTTCCAATGACCTACTTTACAAAAGAGGTTATACTTCTTTTAACTATCACGACATCCCGACTCTAGGCCCTTAATACGGTTTAAAAACTGCACCACAAAACCTCATTTAAAACAGTATTTCAAAGAATCGGGGTCAAATTACCCAAACGTTTCCTGGCTGCAGCAATGGAAGAGTTTGCCAAAAACAAAGAACAACAAAAGTGTCCACTGAAGAGGGCAGACAAGGTAGATGTTAGAGGATGGAGGATGAAAGATGACAGTGAAGGAGCCTGTGCCTGAACATGTTAACTACACCCTACAAGCTGAGGATGCTGAGGAGGACAGCTAACATTGCAGCTACTAACGACAGGTAAAGGAGCAAGGAGATGCTTCAGCCAAGCTCTGAGTGCTCATTATAAAGAAAGCTACTACCTAAGCTCCAAATGAAGAATTGTCAAAGAGCTTGCTGTAAACCCACTCTCTGGGTCTCACTGTTCGTCCCAGGCTGTCAGTCTGTGGAGGTGAAGCAGGGCTGCTGCTGCTGCTGCTGCTGCTGCTGGTGGTTACAGCGTCAGTGTAAATGAATGGATACGACAGCTAAAGCGTTGGCTAGCTGTTGGTCTAATCTTGAGGCTCGCCGCACGTTAGAATAATGCCACCACTGAAGGATAAATGTGAGAATCTTTCAAGTGATTAAACAATACTCACTGTAATTCTTGGGATGTTCTTCTTTCCTTGGTAACCCGACATTTTGAGGAACCCTCTGACACAGATGCCCCCTGCCTCTTGGCTAACGCGAGCTAGCTCGACTGCAAAAGCTCAGCTGCCAATGAAAGGATGAATGGATGCTCTGCTTGTTGGCCAGTCGACGCCCTGGGCGGTCCCTGTCGATAGCAAGGAACGTTCGCACGGCGCAGCCTAACAAATGACTTGAAAGGAGACGTTATACCGCTGCCTGACAGTCGTATCCTTAGATTTACTGCTAGAATGGGTCCCTGAAGACCAGACGGGGACCAAGAACAGAAGGGCCACGAAGAGGTACCGCGCATGCGCACTGCCCCGCCCTGCACAGTCGCAGCTCCATGTTTCTGTAATGTGTTATCACCAGTTTTGGGGGCAAACAGGTTATAGGCGTTACCTGTTTTCATTGACTTGGTCAGATCAGCACCAGTCAGGGATCTCAACAGGTTCCTGGGCAATAGAATAATTACAGTTATAATTACAATTACAATTGCCAAACGTAAAAAAACATTTATCCTCGGTTATATAAGAGGTTTGTTAATTATCCAATACCATATTTCTGTAAATGAGCTGGTTCATTTCTGTCATCCCAGAAGAACTTTATATAAGGAGCAGTCACATTTTGTGGCGGTTTGTCTTATACCTTGCATCAATAGTTGTTTGTGGAATGGATAAACTTTCGATTATTGCATGTATAGTTGAAAATAATTGAAACACTATTTATCACCCTGAGCAAAGTAGATGGATTATGAGACAATGGGCCCCTGGGCACAGACATGTAAAAGGCCTCCCTTTTACACCCCTCCACCTAAGAGGAAGACACCCAAGACAGTTGTTTGTAGTCGCTTTGCGCCTCTTTATGGTAATTTTGTATCTCTTTGAAGTCATTTTGTGTCTGTTTAGTCTTCTTGCATCTTTTTGCAGCTGTTCTGCGATTTTGTGGTTGATTTGCGTTTTTTTGTAGTTGGTTTGAGTCTCTTTGTTGTCATTTGATTGACTTGCTAACTAGAAATATTAACAGTCACCTAAAACAGAGGTTCTGGCACACAGGCTCCCTGACCCTTTAACCCCCTGGACCTGTGCCCAGTAAGACCCATAATCCACCCATGGTGACCGACGTTTCACTTTAATGTCATGTTTACCAGTATGATAACAATCAGATGGACGGAATAAAATTTCACATAATGACAGTGGAGAAAAGGACCATGAAGCAAAAAAGCAAGGAAAACAGATGCTTTTTAGATGTACAATTTGGGGCATCCGTGGCCTTAAAAAAAGTTAGACAAGTGAGCCTGTGTTGAAAAGGTTTTATCCCTGAACCGCCAGGATAGATCTGCGTAGTGAAAGTCAAACAGAGGCATCCATTACTGCTACCGAGGAGCCCTTGAGCAAGAACCTTAATCCTAAACTCTGCAGCTGCTCAGTGGCCTACTGTGGATGTACAGCTTCCAGGCATTTATAACTGAGAGTGTACACATGAGAAAAAAGAGCATTGCTCTTAGTGAATCTTCCCTGGATTTGAAAAGGGTTACACATGCATGAGGATATTTTGAAGCTTTTTTAAAATGATTTAGCTAATAACACAAATAAGAATTCATTTTTTACTGATTGTGTTCTGTTAACGTAGCTAGGTTATCACAGAAGTTAAGGGATATTAAGTTGGAAGAGGAGTTTAAACCTTACCCAATTCAGAAGGGAAGGACGTGGATTTAGCAGAGGATATAGGAGTGGTGACAACTGAATTTGCCAGGCAAGGGACAGAGAGGGCTGATGGCCTGTATGATTTATCCTATTTGAAAACCTATCCAGACATGAAATAATTCTGTCTATTCTCTTTCAAACTTATTATTATATTCTTGTTTATGAAATGTAAATTAATTAACTTGCTGCTCACTAAGAAGCCCATAATGATATGTTCATTTTCTTAGTTATTATGGCTTAAATAATGCATTAAGGTCTATGGAGCTCTATTCACTTCCTTGGTATTTATATCTCAGCCACTGTATACAGTACAAACTTTATTCAAATTCCAAAACGATCTGTATTGCACACTGATCAACTGTACATAAGCCTGTTATGATGGCATGTACAGTTTATGAGTTAGTATAAGTTATGTAATGTATTAAAGCCTAAATGCATGTTGAGAGCTTGAAAACGAATACTGTCACTACAGCCAATACTGTCACTACAGCAAATATTGTACATTATGGCCAATGATTTCTCATATGATTGTAATGCCATCCATTAACAAACACTGACAGAAGAGTAATCCAGTCATCCAATCAGCATCAATATACAGAAATCACATGCATTTTCTTCAGGAAATGCTTCTTATGTCATTTTATGGAAGTTCTACACACAATGTACGCTGTTAATTGTATCAACTATGTGAAATGATTGCAAAGTGAAATCTAGATATAAGTCAGATAACACTCTTAAATGAGGCCCCTAGAAATACCTTCCTCTGCCGTGGTTTCTGCAACTGACCCTTCAGCAATTAAACAACAGCAAAAACACATTACTTACTCTGCAACAATTCATAAGCATGCATAATATGCATTAATACCAATGTATAAACAAATTGTACAATGTCAAGAGGTGTCTATTACATGGGGCAGATCACAGCTTTAATAATTTTTTACATCTACATCTTTAAATAACTAAACATATAAGAAAACCAAAAAACAGTCTAAGATAAATCACCAATGTGCAGTGGTGAAAAATAAAATTTGGCACTTTGCCATTGCTGCTATATTATGTGTTAAAGAAGAAGATATGTAGGCAAAAAGAAATAAAAATAGCATATGGCCTGGTAAAATGCCATCCGGCCTCTGTTCCATAATCATAGTATCCTCAAACAACCCCACTGTAAAATGTTGGAGCTACATACTACATCAATGTTTAAGCTTTCCACCTTAAAAAAACAAAACAAAAAACAAAGCTTTTAAATGAAACCCTCAGGAGTCAACATGATTCAAGTTCTACCCTCAAAAATGTGTGGAATTTAAAAACAAATCCCACTTGTGCAGCATCATTGTTGCCCACCTGCCAGTTTACTGCACCTTGAATGTTAAGCTCAAAAAGTTAAGGCGATAAAAGTCCCTTCTGTTCCCAGAGCCAATTCAGTTAGTTTGTATTGCAGATATGGCGCATATTTTTGGTTCATTCATTCCTAGGAGAGGGCCAGATTTCTCATGTCATAACATCAAAACAAGTTGAGAAATTTCAGAAAAAATCCAAAACCCTGAAGCCATCTGACATCAAATTCAGAAACAGCATCTGTTATCTACTGGATTCAAGTTAGTGACAACTGCTACAGATACAATGTTGCTCGGTGTCAAAATGTGATGTAGTGCAACCACATTACGTAATGTGTACACCTTTATACCTAACATCTACAATGGGACACAATTGGATGCTGACTGGAAGGGAAATGTGAGCGTACAATAGATGCAGAGAGACATCTCGACTACAGGAGGATGGTGGAGAGACGTGGAGACAGGAAAACATCCAGGCACTGCTTCTTCCTCTATTCAGTAAGAGCTGGTGGAGGCTGTGGCAATTCTCTTCCCGATGTACACCCTAGAAAAAAAAATCAAATCCAGAAAATGCATGAAATCAAACCAGTTTAGAAAAAATGGATGGGATAATGCATAAAAAGATATTGGACACAGTGAAAAATGGAAATGCTGACACTAATGATGTGACAGTGATATAAAGTCATCAATCTATATCAATTGATAAATTAAAATTAAGGTACACATTTTAATGCACATGGAGGCCAGCTCGTTCCTCTGAATGAAATAAATTATCCGAGTGAACAGTTACAACTTGCAGGTGACAATAGCTACTCCCTCAGATGCTGGTTCCTACTCTACTCCTAAACTTTCAGCAGGCAGTTGGTAGGTGCATCATTCGGGTGGTGATTGGCTGTGGAGTGTGCTGCAGGTCTGCTCTTCACCATTTTCACGGCTTTATAAAAGAGGCCCAAGACTGAGCAGACAGGCATCAGATGCATAAAACTGAAAAACATCAGTACAACTCGAGAAAATGTTACTTTGTCACTGCAAAGCTGAGCCTTGCATTACATGAGGGCAGAAGTGGATGAATTCAGACGTACCCGAGGCCAAGAGCGAGGATGTGTGAGATGAGTAAGGAAGGGAGGAAGACTTTGAGGAATTCAGCAGAGAAGATGCCACCTTTCTTCATGACTCCACTCTTTCTCATACTGAGAGATACTGAACGTCGGGGATGCCTGAAGTGGAACTCTCTAAGAGGAGTAATCAACCAACCAATTAATGCAAAATGATTTCAGAAAACAAATGAAGACAATATCTTGAACAACTATTTGAGAATTATTCTGGAAGTGAACGTCTGCTTACTTTGGTGGAATGTTTTCTGGTCTGCTGGACCAGTCAGAGACCCAGTCTACTTCTGTCTTCATTAGGATGTCTTCCTCTCTGTCCTTCTCCGCACCATCTTCCTCTGACTGCAAATGTGGAGGTAAAGCAGTTAGGTTTTAGCATAAAATGAAAAGACTTGAAAAGGCTTTAAACCATAGAGTTAAATATATTGTTTGACCTGACTATCTCTTGGGCTGGACATCTCCACATCAAAAGTTATCTGACCTTCATCCTGATCTGGACTTGGTGGCCTGTGAGGACTGAATCAACACATTGGAGTTAAAAAAAAAAAAAAAAAAACCTCATGTTTTAACAGTAAAGAAAGTGAAGTCCACTTTACTTCCATGCAAACACACTTGTCAGAGCTTTAAACAGCATATAATGGCCTTTATTCCTACCTATCACAGGAGGAGCTACTTGGGCTAGATTCATGCTGTGCGTCCAGGAGGATCTTTTCCATGTCTCCGTTGTGGATGGAGGAGGATGACGGCACATGCTCTAATCCCCCAATAAGGGTCTCATCATTCTCAGGCACCACTTCCAAGGTCTGCAGAGTTTGACTCACGCCAGCATTTGCGTTTATTTGGTCAGCAGCGGGTGTCATTAGCAGGTCGGGCTGCAAGCCCTGGGTCCCCGTGTTCCCATTCAGCTCCAGCTCTACCCAAGAGCCTTGGCAACACAGAGGTCAAGAGGAGGGAAGGAAGGGAAATTAGGCTTGTTGTGTTAGAGTGCAAACCGTAGCGGCTGAATGAATACCACATAGAATCACACCTCTGTCTCCTTTCCAAAGGAAAGAGCCGACCTACAGTTCCTGTACCACTGCCACTGTGCATTCAAATAAACCGGCTGTGCACTGCATCCATTATAGCATGCATGTCTTTGTGCCACTGCCCCACAAACAGCTTGCACATTTTTTTTTTTTTTTCCCCCAGACAGGAAGGAGTTATGTAATCTCTTATAGCCAGTGGGCTTGAATGGGCACAAAATGTAAACCTCATAGCATGAGACGCCCTTTTCCCCATGAAAGGCTCGCTGAATACAGAATACAATTCATGTCATTCGACGAAGCACGTATGCATGACCGACTGCACATTTACAGACGAGTTTGTCATCGATGCTGCTCTCTTGCATAACTGTGGGGTGCATTGAGAGACAATCTGCCCAGGCACGTCGCTGTTCCAATTGTGATGCTGTCATATATATAAGGGTTTCTGTTTTGGTCCGTAAAGAAATCGTTTATCGACTCGAGTCTGTACCCACCTTTTGCCGGCTTGGTGATTTAAATGTGTTTTATGTGCTGTTAGTGTGCAGGCACTTTGGCTAACATCCTACCATTGTCTCCCTTTAGAATTGGCATTTCATTAGAAAGACAGTGGCTTGTTGAATAAAAAAGAAGGCAACTGGACTCTAGTCGACTACACGACGAGTCAGACTGATATAACCTGTTATCCGGATTTTTTAAATAACAGTAGCAAATAAAAACAACATTTATTTCGTCTTTTGTCCCAAACTTGTTTTTATTTTTGGCTAGAGCCCGCCCAACGCCGTCTTGTGTACGCGATTGGCTGCCATTCCATCAATCGAACATTTATCGCAAAGCCATTGGCTAGCTCGTGTTGACGCCAAAACAACATCACCCTCCGCCCCTCCCAGAAGAAGAGGAAATTCCATACCCGATGTAACTTTTACAATAAACTCTTCATTACACGAATATCCTCAAAACACACACACGTATTAAGAATAGCTACCGTAGCCTTTGCAACAGGGAGCATGGAAAAACTGACGAGGGTACGTACCGTGAAGCCCGGGCTCTGCGTTATTGTATTGCTGAGCAGCAGAGGTGGACATGTTGACTAGCCAGTTTTAGCGTTGATCAACATGACACGCAACAATCTACTGTGTGCGCAGGCGCTGACTATGTCCAGGGTCCAGACCACGGACAGCCAAGAGTCTGAAGGCAGCTCTACACCAGTGAAGGGCATTTCCCCCCCCTTTGCTTTTAAACGTGTTATTTTTAGTTAAAGGTCAAAATGGTCACTCATCACAAGTGTACATGAGTATGCAAGATTCACCAAAAATTTTAGTACAAATTTTGCATGAACAGTCACAATTAAATGAATAAGAATGAAGTTTATCCAGGGCATTTATGGCTGATATAAGTACATGACATTTGTGCTATCATCAGGTCCTGACCTGCTGATGTGTTGGAGTGAAGGACCTGGGTGGACTCTTTCTATCTGGGCCATCTGAGTCTGCGGAGGGTTTGAGGACTGATGATAGTAGTAAAGCTAGCCCCAGTCACCTCCTATCACTCACTATCCAAATATAAATGCTGGGCTACATGGCTTGACTTAGCTATTAATGCAGGTAGGTGTGCATATCCATCGGTAGTGTTTGCTGTAGAGCTGTGGAGAATGGGTCTAATATACATCACTGCTCTCACAGGTCAACAAAAGGGTCCTAGTGGATTATGAATAACTTGTTTTTGGTGAATAAATGTCAAGTGCTGCATTTGCATAGTATCATGTGATAGGCATCGGGTTACATGCGCAACATGTGATTTCAGAGAGGTTTCACAGAAAAAGGCAGCACTTGAGTAACCCTCTGCCCCTTCCCCAAGAGGGTTGAGATGGTGGGAGCAGGTGCAGACTGCTGTCATAAAACTGCACACTATGTTGGAAAATTATTTGCTTAGCTTCAAATGGATGCATAGCAGTGGTATTTCTCTGCTGCTGAGATATCTTGAGAATATCTCGGAGAAGTCATCATGATCAGAGGGTTCCCAGTAAGAAGGGAATTGCAGCGGTATTTACATTCCTAGACAATGATTTTAGTAAGACCAGCATTGTCTGACAGAGCAGCAGAAATTTGAAAATATTTTGCCCTTTTTAAAAACACCGCAGCAACTCTGCCTTGGTGATGAAACGGGTCTAAAATAGGTTCAACCATGCTTTGAAAAGTGATTTTGATTTAGAAACTGTATGTTAGGCTTAGTTTTGTAATTCAAATCCCTACAGTAACAAAAACATCTTGATAAAGCTTATGTAATCATTTCACGTTTACAGCACATTATCTTCCATACACAAACCATAAAGCAGTTCATTCTTTTTTATTCAGAATCCAGGTTTGAAATTCATTACTTTTCATCTAAAGTGTACTTTATTCCATTTGACAAAGACAAACATAGCTGTACAATGAACCATTTAAACAGATCACCAAAACTCTCCAACAATCTTTATTCAAGAGCCCCTTGAAAGAAATAAACAAAAACAAAAAAAATACAAATTAATGAAGTTCACAAAAATAAAAGTGCATTTTGTTTTAACTCCTGTGATACATTAGACATGTATATACTGCTGCTGCAAGTGGAAAAACCTCTTAACTCCAATTTAGACAGTTTCCTTGAGATTTCATGATCCGTTATAGTGTATATAGGACAAGTTGAGTTGACCCAAGGTTCATATTCAAAAGCCTTAATAGAAACTTGAATGTGGAAGAAAAAAAAAGTATGATCTACCATGATCTGCCTGTAAGTCAGGCAGTTTTTCCTGAAAAGCTGCCTTCTTGAAGGTACAAGGTTTTGATCACACAACAGCAGTAAAATTCCCCTGAGCAGTCTCCTGTCTGGCATGCCAGAAAGTTCAAGAAACATACTTGATTATCTTATTTCTTCTTAATGCTATAAGAAAGGCAATAAGGTTCCTCTGAACATCTTTGTAGTTTACACCATAGCTTTGAACAACAGCATCAGAGACATGAGGGGAAAGTGAAAAAGACTGGTTTGGTAATATTTTATAAAATGTCAGTGTGATGACCATCTCTGCTGTGTCTGCAAAAATGGGATTTTGTAAAAGCCAACGTTAAGATTTTTTCAAAAAGGAAACTTGCCAATTCTAATATAGTACTATTTCGATTTATAGATTTCTGCATTTTCAAACATTTCTCACTTCCAGCATGTTGTCAGAGGAGTAATTATTCAACAGTGAATGAGTGAGTGAGTAAATGCTTCCTTTGAATGAATGACCGAGCAAAGCTGATTACTGATCTCATATTGAATGGACAGCTCTCCTTGTTGAGTGGTGGCTAACTCATTGAATCATCCTTGACCGTGGAATGGGAGAAAGGTGGCATGTTATACAGATTTGTACGTATATGACATGAGGGAAATAACTTGATCAACCCTCACACAATCTTGCATCAGACAATAAAGAAAAGTTGTTTTTCAACAGGTTGAAGGTTCAAAATTAAAAAAAGATTTGCAAGGTGTCATATTACTAGAGGACATTATCCAGAGCCCTGAGAGAGAGACACTCAACAGTAGCTTAACACCACATATGGAGTTGGGTGGTTATTTTGGTGGCATCCTAGTGACTGGAAATCAGTTGTCTATGGTAAGAGTGACACATAAATGTAACCCAGTGGACCTAAAAGATTCATGCCCTGATTCAATGGCTTAATCTGACACCAGAACACAATTGTAATGAAGTGGAAATTATGCTATAATCAGCCAGTTTGCTTCAAAGAGAAGTGGCAGCACCGAAGCATAGTGTAGCAGAGAAACAGTGGAGTTAAATTTTCCCATGTTCAACACAGTCATTAACGATGGCTTCCATACAACAATCGACTGCAAGCCAAGTGCATCACAAATTCTCCTTTTTAAATAAACACGTCTGGAGAGGATATAGTAGAGCTACCCCTGCATCACAGGGGAGAGAAGACATTTCATACAATAATTCTAAATCAGTAACTCCGCCTAGTCAATTGACCTGACTAGCTTTAGAGAGAACCTGATTTAACAGTTTGAACATTACAGATTGATTAAAATGCCTTTCCCATTCAGGCCTACAAGGACCTATTCTTTCACAGCGAGCAAAATTATTCATAAACAAAACCATGGCACAAAAAAAACAAACTTTAAGATCCAAAATTAACTCAGAATCAAACTCTGAAGTGTCCAAATGGGTTCTACATAGACATCAGTTACAGTCAGCCAAATTTAAAAAAAAAAACAACATTATAGTGCTTATGACTCCAGAGGTACTGACACCTGAAAATACTTTCCTTTGGACATCCCACGCCAGAAACGACACACTTCCTTGATGTCACAGAAAGTCTCTAGCTTTCAAACAAATACCTGCCAGAATGAACAAAACGTCCCAATGTTATATTACAAAAAAGGTTACCTGACCTTCAAGCCACCTTCCATCTACAATCAGTCCGAGAAAGACAGCTAAAGAAACTACAGTGATAAGACTGTAATCCTATTGCCTTAATTTATACAAAAATAAATCAGCTATAGTGATTATTCTTCTTTTATCAGGTACAGTACAAAACATCATAAAAAAAACTCTACAAACGCAAACTAGATCCAGAGGGTGAAGCGATCAATCTACAACACCACAATGCGCTTTGTGGGGAAGCTGACAGCAGCACTCAATGTCAGTGCCTCAAACCAAAAGGGCCACAGCACGCCATCATGCCCTTCCACGTATGTAAGCTTTTGTCCTGAGCTCTATATGGTGGTCCACACATGTGCAAGGGTGACCGGTCCGACCGGGGTCACCTTGTCTGCAAGATAGCTTTAAATGAATCTGACTTTAGAGTGTATAGGACTTTGGCATGATTGGCCCCCATTCAACTCCTAAAACCACAATACCTGATGACTGTGTGCACTCGCCATTCCTATGTCCATGGTTAAGGACTACACAAGATTTTTCTTTTTTTTTTAGGTTTTAGCCCATTAACTAGAAAATTACGTATACATTACTGCTGATACTTTTCCTCAATGTAGCCATTTCAGTACACTATGATAATCAACTTACAGGCTTGAGCTTGAGATAAGTAATCCATCGCAGTGAACATTTAGTCAGACCGGGGATTGTTTTGAAAACCAGATTTTGATATGTCCAGGACTCTCTAGCATTACAGTTTTGAGCTTCAGCATTTCCAAGCTATTGTGTCAGAAGCTCTATAGAAGAAACTTTCATTATTTCCTGCATTTAAAAAAAGCTGATTTTAGGAGACTTACCTTCATTGTCAGATGTTATGTTATGCTTGAACACACACTGACTTTTCTTGCTTGCAACTACGTTACCACAGAAAAATTACTTTGACTTAATCAAAGACAACAAAAGGCTCACTGTGATGGAATACATGTCAAGTTAAGTTCAAGTATGTTGACTTTCTTACTGTAGAGAAATGAATGTAAACCGGTGGCTGCCTTTAAGATAGAAATTTGATCTAATAAATATTGGTACACTGTGGACAAAAGTTAACAGTAATGTAAGTTATACATTATTTGTAGAGAATGAGCTGAAACATGATAAAACACTAGAATAGTCCTTTAACAGCATAACCATACTGTATATTAGGAAAGAAATGGTGAGTGAACTTGGCAACTTGACAAATACTTGGGGCAAATATGGAGTGTTGACAGCTTGTATTAGCAGTGTTGCAGGCCAGTATGAAAAGGAACATGGTGACAGAAAGACTTATTAACAATAGGGAGAATTTCCTATTCAAACTAATAAAACAAGGTAGCTACAAAAACTTAACTATTAGTAGCTATGACATACAAATGAATCATGTCACGATGGCACAAAAGAATAAGGAAACAAATTAGCCAAATACGTGTATTTAACACATTTTCCCTTTGGTTAGGGATGTAGTGGAGTTGCAAACAGTAACTTGATGAATGGAGTGATTCTGATGAAGGAAACCCGTGACACTAAGTCCCAAAGTCTGGTCTCAGATCTACAAACCCTGCATGTTTATATTTGTAATAATCATAGAAAATGTGCTTGTGATGCCTTGGTTGGATTTGCTGTGTTAATGCCGCTGTTTGTTGTCAACAGAGTAAGTCTTTTCACAGTCAATAATTAGAATCACCAAGGGCAGATCATATCAAGACTTGGGGATTTAGCCAAAGACAGACAGACAGACAGATATTGTTTGTTATGTATCAGCACAGTGGGGCTCAAGCAGAAACTGGGATCTGAGCGGTTCAACAAATGCTAGTTGAGTTTCTCCTGGAATATGTACAGATTGTTGGTGGTGGCCACAGCAATGATGTTGTCCAGAGGATGCCAGGCAGTGTGGAGGATCTTCTTGTTAAAGTCAAGACTGTCCACACTGATCTCATCCTTTTTACGCTTCCCACCTGTGCTTACTTTGCGAGGTTTTAGGACCGATCGTGGTTTGCTGTTCTCCCGTGAGGCCTCTAGGGTGACGTCCTGACGGTAGCCTCTGTCAAACATCCTGAAGAAGTTGTTGTAGGAACCAGTCATCACAACGCTGCAGAGAGACAAGGTATGAGTGAGTAACGGTAGGACAGATTATAATAATGACGGAAAATGAATCAAAAAGCCACCAGCGTATTGTTATCTGTCATGAACCACTGAACAGAGCACGTACAGAATACCCCTCTGCCACCCAAACCAAATCTGCACAGGGCAGATAACCTCAATAAGTGATAAAGCCGGGGTTGCTGGGTTCACTTGCGTCAAATAAGGGTCAGCCCAAAAATGCGTCATGCATGTTGAACGTGTGGAGAATTGCAAAGACATGATAAATAAACCAAAAATGACTGCATGGACATTGTCACGACAGTTCTCTTACACTGACTGAACATGTAAAAAAAAAAGAAAAAAGAAAAAGTTCTCACCTGTCGTTCCCATTCCAGCAACACTCAAACTTGTCGAAGATGCAATCATTCTCATAAAGGGAACACAGCTTACTCCTGAGATATTCATGCACCTGTTGAAGTAAAGTGATGAAGAGGTGTTGTAATTACAATTAACAGTTGTGCTAGAGTGAAAATAACATTGCAACAGACCTGGATATTTTGATTATGACTTCAGTAAAACAATTCCTTCTTGTGGAGAAACGGTAGAATGATGTAAGAATTACAATCTGCTGGAAAAACAAAAAAAAAAAACACTGATAACACATTAATTTTTGTCTGGGCATGGCAGAAGTTACAGACCTGGTATGTCTCTACTGGTCGGGTCTCCATGTTCAGATCCCAGATTTTGACAGACAGGTAGTCGCGGGTCATCATGTAGCGTCCACTGTGGCTGAACTTTACATCAGAGATGGATGAGATGATTTCAGAAAAGAACGAACGATTGTTTGGATCCTCTGGCTCTTCAAACACTTAAAAAAAGAAAAGCATGCATGCCATTAGTATTCCCCAACTATCCCCCTGCTATTAATTACAATGACAGGCTACAATTTTTATATAGCGGTGCACAATTTAATGCAGCAACATATTAAAGTCTGTCTGTTCTCTCAGTCCCACATTATCATACACAATGTGTTTCTACAAGCCTGCTTTCTCTAAAAATGGAAAATCTTAGAGGCAGAATGAACAGTTTTTGAGCTCTGATCCTTAAATAATAGGGAGAGAACTAGCAAACTCCCATACACTATTTTTAAACTCAAGGCTCCTCCCTTCATTTAAATTCTGTGTACACATTAATTATCATCATATATAGCTACTCGTGCTGCAACTCACGTAAATTTTAAAGAGCTAGAACTTATGCTTTCTGGGCAATTGTTAGCTGAATGAAGACTCATTTCCCTCTCCCTCTAAACTTTCTGCTTTCACAAGACTATTGAGCCCACACAGGTGTATAGTGTTTAGACTTCTAATTAGGCCCTGTTCAGACCCGGCACTATCATGCATCTCAGGCGATCCCATCACAAGTGGACAGCTCTACGTACGTCAGTTCACACCTGGCATTAGAATCCGCCTACACATGCATCGCGAGTGACCGCTTGCGATCCAATCTCAATTCCCCGCTCTATATGCAAATAAACACGTACATCAATTTCTTTTGCAAACACAAAATGCATTGTTGCTTTTAACCATCGGGTGGCAGCAATTCAATTCTCGATGCCTAGTCGGCGGGAAATTAAAAGAAAAGAAAAAATAACTACAGAGTGGGTCTATTTCCTTGGCCTGTTCTTGAAAAACCAAATTCCCCCGATGTTTGATGCTTTCATAATATATCTCTACGACCTTCTCGAAGTTTTCAGCCGTCACAGACAAAAGCAGCTTACATGATTTGTACGACTTGTATTTGTTAATGAGATAATTAGAGGATGTCAGTTGAGTCAGCGGTCCTTCAATGGTCTCAGGACGCCTTTTCGTTCACACTCCTAAACGAATTTGGCCACATGCAGCCCAGACCACCTCTGATCTGAGTGATCGGACCTCAAATGCATCCTCAATACATCTTGGGTGCATTGACACCTATACTTATAGCCGTCCACTTGTGATCGGATCACCTGAGATTCATAATAATGCCAGGTCTGAACAGGGCCTTAAACTTCTCTTCAGGAAGGCGTGTGATTTTGCAAATTTGCATAGGTGGAAGTTCCTAAGATTGATCCTCAGTATGGCCAGCTTTTCTGTTGGTTCAAAGATGTTCCTCTACCCTGACCAACGGATGTTCAAGATAACTGATGTTGGTATTTGACAAAACCTTTCACCTTTGATAAGACTTGCCCGCTCATATGGATGTATGGTGCTTCACTAGTCTAAACTTCTCTTCAGGAAACTGAAGGCTTGGTTAAAGCAGATTTCTTGGCTAATAGCTGAGCTACAGCTGTTAGAAAAGCTACGTCCCAACCAAAACATCTGGAATGTGAGCCCCATTCAAGTCAACTTGCATTACAGTTGATAAAGATACTATTACCATAGTCCTTAACGGAAAGACTGGCATCACAATAGGAGCTGGTCGAGCAGGGATTTTTAGGCTTGATATGCATTAAAGCACTGTCGTTCTACTAAAGTGAGCTCACTGAGATTTTCTTCAGAAAATTTTACCTATTCTGTATTCACTGTCTATCACCCAGTTCCCTTAGACAGACACATCTCAGAATTCAACAGCTCCCCTACAGGGACACAGCGTAAATGAAATTGGCTTACTTTTGGCGTGCTTGTCGCACAGTGCTGATGCCCTCATGTCACACATGCGGATGGTGCCCTTACTGCTGCTGTAGACAAAAGTGTTGCATTGGTTGGGGTGAAACTCCGCTGCTGTGATCACCTCTGTCAGCTCCTCCATATTGGCTGGCTTAATGTCAACAATATCTGAAGAAGTGAGGTTAAGGTCAAGGGGCTAAACAGACATTCCCAAAACTTAAAAATACTTCTGAAATAAAAATGGAAAAAAAGTTATTACTGAACGAGTACAAATGTAGCCTACCATTGCCATATTTCCAAGTGGCCGAAAAAGGTTTAGCATGGCTCTGGGTCTGCAAATACTAATTTTTGGAGGTCAATTTTGTTATTAAAAAAAAAAAAAAAAAAAAACAACAACAGTATAATGGAGTAATTCTCCAGTCAGAAAATGCTGTCCTCTCTGAGATCCTGCATTAAGAATCCCATTTATTTACAGGTGCGCTGAACTAGATAGGTGTCAACATCAACACTTCCTTATTTTGTGAATGTACTTACAATAGCAAGCAACATTTTGCCAGCACATAATTCATTTTGCTCCCTTAGAGAGTTAGGACACTCAACAGCTTTCTCAACAGAAAGCCATGTGGTCAGCTCAGTGCAGGAGTCATACATTTCTTTACACTACAACTACTTTGGGGCCAAACACACACATTTCACTTTTCAAATTTTAGACTATGTCAGAGCAACTAAGTGTAGAAGTTGAAAAGTCCACTCTTTGGGGACATCTGGTGGTAGTATCAAATATGACGCTGTGGTAGAGACCAATGCACACCAACAATTTTTTTTGACCAATGTTGTGTGTCTACGGTTTTTTCTTTTTTATTTAAATACACCAGCACAGAACCACAGAGTCATTGTTTATATGGCCTATATAATAAAACAGATTGATTAATTTACTGACATGGATCAGAAAAAGGTGTCTATATGCAGCGAGTTTCCGTTTTGCTGCAGGGACAGAGTGATGTACAGTCCGACTGTATCCAGTTGGATGTGTGGTGGGCAGGTGCACAGGATGCATGCCGGGGATCATAATCTAACAGTGAGTCAGAACGACCTCAAATGAAAAAAAACTAGCTAACCAGGACATACCATTCATTATTTCACACAGTAGGGCTGTAGCCTCCCGGTCGACTGATTTGTCGATATGCTCTCATCCAACCAGATTCTCATTGGTCAGACGAGATATCATATCTTCCTCAAACTGTAGGCCAACTTGTCTGTGTTAGGATGCTCCGTCAACTTTCGCGTTTAATGCTTGTGGCTTTGATTATATATTCCTCAACAGTTCTTGTTCTGGGATCACCATCTGATGTAGTTCTATTTTCAGAAATCATATGAATATGGGCAGGTGCAAACTGGTCAGCTCTGGTTCTGTTGTTGTCATTTCAATATGAAATACTTTGGTCAAAATAATTTAATACACCGCAAATACTAGCTTTTTATGTTTATTTAGAATTCATTTAGGCTAATAAGGCTACCAGGTAGAGTGCACTCAGTGCACTGTGGCCGATTTAATTAATCTAGAGATAACGTGCAGATTCGACCAATCGATTGTTTGAAGAGAAGGTAAGATTTCAGTCGACCAAGATTTTTATTTGTTTGACTACAGCCCTATCACACAGTACATATGCACAAAAAAGTAATATCTCAAACACTTATGTTCACTTATAATCGACCATGTATTTGACACTTTTTTCCTGGATCAAAATATTGGCAAACAACAAAAAAACATTTCCAAATCACATGAACAATTACTGCCTAATAATAAAACACATGGGCCTGAAAGACTGCAAGTGCCAGTAAAGCTAATAGTCTTAGAATTCAAGAACAAAAGGATACTAAAGCTGCGATCAGTGATCTCCAGATGCCAGAGGTTAATGCGCAGGTCATCTGCAGACAGGTAGGTCTCACAATCACTGTTGACTGAGATGGAGTTGATATGGTAGGTATGAGCATTCGCAAACACTCGTCTAGGGCTGGCTTCCACCATCAAGTCCATGGGCATGAATACTGGTACCTGAGGAGAGGAGCAGGGTTACAATCACTTTATTTTTAGAAAAGATTGTGTGGTCATCATATTGTACTGTCACTGCCCCAAACGGGGGTGGGGGTGGGGGTGTCACTAATACCGACACAAACAGTAACAGTTAACAGTCTTTATAAACAAAGAAAGAAGGGTCTAGCCTAGGTTTAACAGGCTACTCTGTTAAACTGAGTCTATATTTGGAAACTATTCAATAAATATAGATCATGGTTTCACAAACTGGAGGAGGCACATGACCAGGGAGAAAAACGCTGTGTGAAAGTAAAGCTGAATAGACCTTTTTCAGAACACACATTTTGACTTTTGAACACACGTGTAACTAATAGCATTAATGGTTGCACAGCACTAACTGCGGGAATCGATTGTTAATGTTATTAATTACACCAGTGCTTTTGTTGCTGAGACATGTCAATATGACTGCTCAATGTCTGCATGAATCAAAAACAACTGGCAACTTCCAGACAGCGCCATAATGACTGGGCTTTCAAGTAACTTGCAAAGAAGCTGAACATATTTCCGTTTTAATTCATTACCTTGATGTACTCATTTAAGGAATGGATGGGAACCGAGCACAGAACCTCAACTGTAGCTTACAATTACAATTCCGGCACAGTAAAACATGGTTAGTAGCAACATAATGATACATACTGTACATGTTCAACATTATCATGACAGTAATATAGCAACTGATACACACCCTTAATGTTGTGACTGTATTGGGATCTCTGTATCGCCCATCTTCTTCCTTCAAATTATAGCCCTCTGGTCTCTTGTCACGCTCACTAATTTTCCACAGCTTTATGGTTTTATCTGCCAATGAAAAAGAGCAGAGAGTATGAAAAAGTCATCTTTGGTTACATAAGAAACTGTGTAAATTTAGACCACTTGCTACCATATGGTGTCTCCAGAGGACAGAGGAAAGGTTTCAGTTTAAAATAGCTCAATATCACCAATTCCTTCTTACTACAGTCAGTCAGTTTAATTAGAATCCACTAACCATTTGTAGACAAAAGGAACTGTGCTGCATTTTTCTGAGGCAACCATCGAATCTTGTTGATCTTCTCCTCGATCTCGAGGCTTTTCAGGTAATCAAACTCAGGCTCGTGGCTCTGGAAGGTGCTGTAAACATTGTACTCCCCTCGGCATTGTGGCTGATTCTTACTCTAAACAATAACAGACCAAAGATCAGAATTAGGTTCAAGTATTATTATGGTTGAAATAGACCAATGCTGAGAGCAAGAATCAGCGTTTCAGCTCATGTATGATCAGATGATTTTTTTTTTAATATGTTTTTTTAAATTTCAAAATGGTATTTTCAGCTTAAATTCTGAATTCAGTAAAATGTGCAGCCTGTGTAACCAAGTCATGAATTTCTCCAATGTGAAAAAGAATGATTGCACTGTTTGTACAGATTTAGTTTCGTAAGATGAGTCACCAAAACTTACCTCTGGCTCCTGCTGAAAGATGACAACACGACCCCCCTTGTCCCCGGTGGCTAGTAGCTCCCCAGAGTGGTTGAATTCAACCGTAGATATGATGTCAGCTGTCAATAAGGTAGTGTAATTAGAATATAATCGGGGAAAAAAAAAAAAAAAAAAATTAGCACTTTTTTTAAGAGACTAATTTGTGACTGTTGAAAGTTAACTGTTGTGTAAACCTGAGGTGTGTTTGATGTGAAAATATTTCGCACTGGTTTGCGAGGCTTTTCTGGTTGAATGATTCATTTCCCTCCCAGTAATGCACAAAATTCTTCCAGCAGCGTTAAAGATATTGTACGTTTAGCTCCATTTTGTCTACCTGTAGGTGTGGAAAACCACGTCAACCATGGCGAAAACACAACAGAGCAGTGATGTACATGTGTATATACACTAATGTGATAGGACAATGGAAAATAAAGTCTGGGGGGGGGGCAC
The DNA here is from genome assembly GCF_016859285.1 of Xiphias gladius. Lineage (NCBI taxonomy): Eukaryota > Metazoa > Chordata > Actinopteri > Istiophoriformes > Xiphiidae > Xiphias > Xiphias gladius. Next base: position 20,611,052 of record NC_053418.1, on the reverse strand, counting down.
ACTTGCTTTTCGCAGCTACTCACCACTTCTCAAAGACAAGCATTCTCATCGAATCCTACAGCACAACAATCACTCCCTGTTTACATGCTAGCACTATTCTGAGCTAGTGCAGTCCTTAATATAGACTATGGTGTTGTTCCTCTCTTAGCAAAGCACACAAAGTGCCTGATACAACCTGACTCCATACAAACTCTCATATAAAACAAAAATGGCAGAGTGAAGGAGACTATTTCAGCAGCTATTTCAGCTATAGAAGTAGTTGTGTTTTTAGCCTATGCACTACTGTGTAGTGACACAAGGAGAGGCTCACGTTTATACTTGTTCCCAGGCAAAGATTACTGAAAACAGCTGTGTAGTCCTTCACACACAAATAAGTCTATCATGTACTGTAAACGTGGGTGTTTAGGGCACTTGTGATATTACTCATTGGACAATGGGAAAACAGGGGCTACAACCCACCACTGCTCTTTCTGTTCTTGTGAAGATAAAACTATAGTGTGTATATATATAAAAATCCCCTACCTCATGGACTTATTTTTTGCACTTCATTTGCATTATTTATCCCCATGTGCTTTGTTAAAATTACCTATAGTACGGCAAGATTCAGTTCATCCAAATCACAAAAAATATGTTCTCACTTACCCCTAGTGGTATCTAGCTGTACAGGCAGTTTAAAAACAACAGCAAAGCATCTTTTCAGACACTATGTTCCAGTTAATCAGGATAATAATAAATAATAATCAGTCTTTAATGTGGATTTTCCCTGGAAAGACACTTTGCTGTCCAGGTCTTCATTTAATTGAAATTCCATTCACCTCTATCTTGATGGATTTGCAACAGAAGTCTCAAATTATAAAGACCATCCCCAGGGCTAGATAGAGACAGAGCTAAGTGGGAATTTTTTTCTTTTGACTTTACCTATCAGACCCTTTAAAAGTAGGACATTAACGCACTGTGAAACACATTCGAAGTAGAACCCAACCGAACTGATTGCTCAACCAAATAAACGCATTGCTTCATGAACTTCCTACTTGTTTACGAAATGTCCTTGTCCTGCAGAGGTTAAAACCTATAACTATTCAATTTTGATGTGAATTTCACTCCCAAGCATGCAAACATTACATAACATACACTGGACAAATACACAATGGGGAATTATAAAAGTAGTGATTGTTGAAATTTTGCAGCAATTTTGCAGCAATTTTGCCAAAAATAGATGAATGTTGTCAGACGTCCGCCAGGATTTACCAGTCTGTAACAGGCCTACTGCACAATGAGCAAGTCTGTGCCACACCACTGACCCTTTTACTCCAGTATAGACGGACTGGTGCTCTAAAATAGAGATCACTCTAATAACTTTTCATATGTAGAAACACCTCAAAACAGAACGTGTAGCACTAGCATTAAAGCTAACCTCAAAACAAGCATGCACAGGATGCCAACCAGACAGTGGTCAACTGTTCGGTGACCACCAAATGGACTTACCTTCTGCGACATCATCATCTATCGCTCCTTTGACTTGGGAAAAGCACCACTGCACATCACTGTTCCCACCACCGGCCCCTGCACAAAACACAACCCCAAGTTTTAATACACCACCGCCAAAGACAACTTTACACGAGTTAGCCTGGTGCTAACTAAGCTAAATAAATTAGTCTTATGAGAACAGGGCCGCACGTAACTTCATACTAATCGCATATTAAAAATGGTGAAGGAAATTCCCGGTCATTGGAAATACTTAAGGCATGTTTGCTGTGGAAAACGCTCACTTTCACGCTGTCAGTGACACACACATCTAGCATCTTGGAAGTATCCTAGCTCGCTAGTTAGCCTGCGCTGGTTAACCACAACAGAAGAGACAAACCCATCATAGAGATAACAATAATGAAACATCAGACACTCTCACGGTCTTTGCTCTCTAGTTTTACCTGCCATGGTGAGCGACTCAGACAGAGGGGATCTCTGTAGCGGGCTCGGGCCCTTGACTGGAGCAGTGCTGACCCGGGTCGGCTGGGTGGTTCTGATCAAGGAGCAGTGGAGGAATGAAGCGGGGAGTGCTGCTCGTAAGTCCGAAGAACCCACAAGTCCCAGGGCCGGTTGATACAGACACCACTAAACAGTTTTCAACCAAAGAGAGTATCTACAATCCTTAGTACTGGCTTTTAGACTTTGCACTCTACTTTGAGATTTCCCTCGCCTCTGCCTCTCCCAGCATTACACTTTCAAAATGGCGCAACTCGGGCGGTGTTCAGCAGGCTTCAAATTGAGAGAGCGGTGAGGGAGCACCATGAAATTTTAAACCTGGCTGACTCATGAACCGTCAGCGATTTGGGTCTTTTTCCTGTCTCCGGTAACAGCTAAAATAATTGGTTTATAGCGCGTTTCATTTTCAACGTAAAGTCAAAACGACCTTTTAAAAGAAAACCCTGTAATAGCTTAAACCCCGCCCGTGTGCACTGTTACAGTGATTAAAATCGAACTAACCCACGCACGCACGCACGCAGGGTGAATTCAGCAAAAGTGGTCAGAAAACTTTAAACTAGATTTGTCACGAAGTTTGATTTAGAAATGTAGATTTATGGAAAAGACCTATTTTATATTTATTTAATATATTTTATATTATAATTTTATATTTTTTATATCATCATCAAAGGGGATTTTTTTTAGGAGGCGGTTACTGCCTCTAAAACCACCATTTTTAAGGTTTGGTGTGCATTAAATGCCTCTGACAGTTGTAACACACCCGGATTTCACTGTGTCTAACAACATATGAATACGAACAGAACATGACATAAGACGGACTCTGATGACAATGGCAATAATGGCACTTCTGGTGGAACCTGCCAGACATCAGTTTTGTTAGATGCCACTCTGAAGAGGCAAACCTTGGTGCATACATTTGAAGAATGAAGGATAAACTAACTGCTCCCAGGCAAACTGGAGAACTGGTACCATGCCCGGATTTACACATGAACAGGCCCCAGGGCAAAAATTAGTGGTGGGCCCCTGTAGGCCTTCTTCACAGCAGACATTTTCATACTTCATACTTATCATCAGTGGTGGAAATAATGAGTTACATTTACTCTCATTACTGTAACAAAGTCGTTTTTTTGTGTACTTTTACTTTGTGGAGTCTTTTTAAAAATCAGTAATTTAACTCATATTCCAGTATTTTTTAACTCAAATATTGTACTTCGCTACAGTTAACGTCCAGTAAGGTGATATTTTTATCTTGTGTGCACAAGTTATTATCTTCTGGGAAGGAGTTATTATCTTGTGCACACAAGATAATTTAAAAGTTCATATGCGTCTCTAACGTCTTTAGATAAACACAGTCACCATATAATGGAGAGAACTCAGTTATTCCAGTATTATTTTCACGTCAGAATGGGAAGAAATTCTTGCTGCTCTTGCACATAAACGTGATAGAACAGTAATTTTACATATAATTGTTGATGTATCCAAAGCTAATATAGGAGCTAGCCTTAGCTAACATGGCTATTGTTAGCCTAGCCACTGTAGCCAATGTGACACATCCATAAAAGAAATTTAGAGCCAACCAACCAAATTATATGTGTATTATTTTCAGCAGGTTGAATTTATTAGTAGAACCCAATCACTAATTATATCGTTGACAAGGCATACATACACATATGTAGCATCTTATTTATTATACACCATAAATACTTTAAAACTTTGAACCAGTTGCTATCATCGTGGCATAAGCTGTTTTCTACCGACATAGGTATGATTTACATGAATATATGTATAAAACAATAGTCCCACTAACAACAGGACCCCTAAATTTAAGAATCACTGGAATAATGTTAGCTAAGGAACTGTCATATCTACTGCTGGTGCATTCTGACATGTTATCTGTAACACCTACTATGACAAGTTGAAATGTCTGCTGCGAAAAAGGAATGAAAAGGTAGTATCCATTGCATTGACTTCCTGCAAACACTCCCACAATGCACTCCATCACATTTTAAAGAAGCACAGATGTATTGTAGATTTACAGATTTACAACATACCTTTGTGTGATTCTGCAAATTGAAGGGAAGTGTCTGAAATCCCAATTTACTGCTCATTAAACTACTATTATATAGGGAGTAGTGAATGAGTGAAAACATGAGTGAATTCAGACACAGCTTATATTTATAAACTTATAAGCTTTATATCTGAAAAGCAATATCAAAATTTGTTATTTGACCGCCATCGATTTTGCAGCAAATTATTTTCTGTAAATCAAACCTCCATTGTTTTTAAGCATGGATTATAACAGCTCGCACCTTTAATAGTACTGCCATCAACAAACATTTTTTCTAACATGACATAGTAGCACCTTAAAGTTTGACCATAAGTTTAGTTATGCTTCTTTACTGGCACTACTGTAGATGTGAAAGCAGACACAGCGCCCAGCAAGCCCAGAAGTTGGGACGTACACAGCTCTCATATTTCATTTGTAGTGTGAGGGGCCTGATTGTTATATAACTTAATCTAAATATTAAAGGTCTTCCTCTCTCAGTTTTACCGTTTTTTTGACCATGATAAACTCTTGTTACATGTTTAAGTTGAAATAGTGTGAAACTCTTGATTTAAATGTCACTGTAAAGATAGTTCAGAAAAACTTGACTAGACTTAAAATTTGGTAAAAAGTCTGTAAGTTTTGCCTTTTGTCCATACATTGCCACCAAGGATGTAGTGGGCCAATAAATGCAGTACTTAGAGAGTCAGATAATAATTCAAATAACAGTTCTGAAATTCACCACACTACTGTATTAATGATTTTGAAATAGTATGAGCTCTCAAATCTTTCATCCGCTCATTTTGCAAACAGCTTTTGACACACAAAAAGGCCAAAAGCCTACCTGCTATTTACAGACTAATATGACAAACCCAAACAGCCTTAACCTTGCAACGTTTTTCATTGCCATGCATTTCTGTTTGTTACACAGCAGCACTTAAGGCTCATCAAAAAAAAAAATAAATAAATTAACAACCATCAGCCATCAGAATGTGAAGTAGAGCGGGGTAGGATTCAAGTAGTGCAAGCAACAATCGGAGACATATCTTTTGTGTTTCTGAATGTATTTGCTGGGAACTCTGGTGCTGATTGCATACAAGTGTTTCACAAACTTAATGATAAACTGAAATTGTTTAATGGCGGTTCAGTAATAGTGGCAGGAGGAGACTGGAACTGTACTACACGTCCTTCAGCTGACAGAAATGCAGGAGAGCCTCATCAAACATCAGCCTCCCTTTTGTCCAGTGTTGTTGCAGAAAATGACCCTACACATGACTGGAGGAAACGTCATCCAGCAGTTGGACAATACACATGGGTGAAAGTCACTGAGGCCAGTGTGAGGGCAGCTAGAGTTGATACGAATCATTTTAATCAAACCTACAATATCAGGTTAACTAAAGCAACAATATCACCCGTTGGTTTTTCAGATCACCATTTAGTGTGGTCACATATTTACTTACTGGTCTACCCTCAACGTTGTCCCATTGTAATGTACGATTGATCTGCAGGATGGAGTCTGCAGAGGATCAACCAGTCATATTGCTCGAATTTACATAATCATTCATCTCTGCTGCAGTGGAGGAGCAGGAGGAAGAAAACGGGGCCCCGCTATCTTTTAGAACACCAGAACTACTGGACTTCTCCAAAGTATCAAAAAAGAGATCAATTGCAACTACAAAAGTTCTTATTAGAGCATCTTCAGCCAGTGTCCAAGAGTCGAGGTTGTTTGGTGTGTTGGCACCAAGGTCATCTCCTAGAGGCAGTTGGAGGTCTCTGTACAAACCTCAGATGAGAAACAAGGTGTGTTTCTCCAGTGGAGGGTGGTGCATTTGGCCGTGGCCACAGATAGACATGGCAGGTGCGGTGGCTACACATCTTTGAACAGAGTTTGTATATTATCAAATGGTGTCAGACTTACAGTTTATTTAAATTTCGGGAACTGGAGATGTCTTGTGTAATATAGCTCAAGAATAATTTATTCTGAGTTTCTCAAAAAAAGACAATAACAAAACGTGTTGTTTATTTTCTTATTTATTGTTCTTGTTGGGATTTTTTGGAGGGATACTTTGGTAAATTTGTGCACGGGTGGTATGTACTTGTTTAACTTACTTCCTTTGTTTATTGTGAATTTAAAAAATTGGACCTATAAAGGGTTGGTTTAAGTTCAAAAAAGGTCTCCTCACCTCTCCTCTACTCTTGTGTCCTCTATTCTAGTGTTCTCTCCTCTCTCCTCCCTAAAAGAAAAATGGAAGACAAGCAGGTTAAATAGCAGGTTAAAAATTTTAGAAATCAGGTAAAAACAGGTATAATTTATCACTGGATCTAATAAATCTTAATATAGCATGAAATATTTACCTTTTACATGAGAGGGTTCACATCTCATATTGCCCTCCCGCCTCCTCTCCTCTCTCCCCCTCACCTCTCATCTACGCTAGTGTTCTGTACTCTTGTGTCCTCTCCTCTTCTCTCTCGTCCCTAAAAGAAAAAAGGAGGACAAGCAGGTTGTAGTTAAAAACTTTAGAAATCAGGTAAACCCAGGTACAATCCATCACTGCATGAAATCTGATAATAATAGGAAATATTTACCTTTTAAAAGACAAGGTTCACATCTCATATTGCCCTCCCGCTTCCTCCTCTCCTCTCTCCTCCTCACCTCTCCTCTACTTTAGTGTCCTCTCCTCTCCTCTCCTCTCTCCTCCCTAAAAGAAAAATGGAGGACAAGGAGGTTGTAGTTTAAAACTTTAGAAATCAGATAAAAACAGGTACAATTGACCATTGCATGAAATCTGATAAAAATAGGAAATATTTACCTAAAGACAAGGTTCACATCTCATATTGCCCTCCCACCTCCTCTCCTCTCTCCTCCTCTCCTCTCTCTCTACCCTTTTGTCCTCTCCTCTCACCTCCCTAAAAAAAAAAAGAAGACAAGCAGGTTAAAAAGCAGGTTAAAAACTGTAGAAATCAGGTAAAAACAGGTACAAATGATCATTGCATGAAATCTGATAATAATAGGAAATATTTACCTAAAGACAAGGTTTACATCTCATATTGCCCTCCCGCCTCCTCTCCTCTCTCCCCCTCACCTCTCCTCTCTCCGCCCTTAAAGAAAAATGCTCGACAAGCAGGTTAAATAGCAGGTTAAAAGCTTTAGAAATCAGGTAAAAACAGGTACAATCCATCACTGCATGAAATCTGATAATAACAGGAAATATTTACCTTTTAAAAGACAAGGTTCACATCTCATATTGCCCTCCTGCCTCCTCTCCTCTCTCCTCCTCACCTCTCCTCTAACCTTGTGTCCTCTACTCTAGTGTCTCCTCCTCTCCTATCACCTCCCTAAAAGAAAAAAAGAAGACAAGCAGGTTAAATACCAGGTTAAAAGCTTTAGAAATCAGGTAAAAACAGGTACAATTGATCATTGCATGAAATCTGATAATAATAGGAAATATTTACCTAAAGACAAGGTTTACATCTCATATTGCCCTCCCGCCTCCTCTCCTCTCTCCCCTCACCTCTCCTCTCTCCTCCCTAAAAGAAAAAAGGAAGAAAAGCAGGTTAAATAGCAGGTTAAAAGCTTTAGAAATCAGGTAAAAACACTTACAATTGATCATTGCATGAAATCTGATAATAATAGGAAATATTTACCTAAAGACAAAGTTTACATCTCATATTGCCCTCCCACCTCCTCTCCTCTCTCCTCCTCACCTCTCCTCTAACCTTGTGTCCTCTACTCTAGTGTCTCCTCCTCTCCTATCACCTCCCTAAAGGAAAAAAAAAGACAAGCAGGTTAAAAGCTTTAGAAAACTCAGGTAAAAACAGGTACAATCCATCACTGCATGAAATCTGATAATAACAGGAAATATTTACCTAAAGACAAGGTTTACATCTCATATTGCCCTCCCGCCTCCTCTCCTCTCTCCTCCTCACCTCTCCTCTCTCCTCCCTAAAAGAAAAATGGTCGACAAGCAGGTTAAATAGCAGGTTAAAAACTTTAGAAATCAGGTAAAAACAGGTACAATCCATCACTGCATGAAATCTGATAATAACAGAAAATATTTACCTTTTAAAAGACAAGGTTCACATCTCATATTGCCCTCCTGCCTCCTCTCCTCTCTCCTCCTCTCCTCTCCTCTACCCTTGTGTCCTCTCCTCTCTCCTCCCTTAAAGAAAAATGGTCGACAAGCAGGTTAAATAGCAGGTTAAAAGCTTTAGAAATCAGGTAAAAACAGGTACAATTGATCATTGCATGAAATCTGATAATAACAGGAAATATTTACCTTTTAAAAGACAAGGTTCACATCTCATATTGCCCTCCTGCCTCCTCTCCTCTCTCCTCCTCACCTCTCCTCTACCCTTGTGTCCTCTACTCTAGTGTATCCTCCTCTCCTATCACCTCCCTAAAAGAAAAAAAGAAGACAAGCAGGTTAAATAGCAGGTTAAAAGCTTTAGAAAACTCAGGTAAAAACAGGTACAATCCATCACTGCATGAAATCTGATAATAACAGGAAATATTTACCTTTTAAAAGACAAGGTTCACATCTCATATTGCCCTCCCGCCTCCTCTCCTCTCTCCTCCTCACCTCTCCTCTCTCCTCCCTAAAAGAAAAAAGGAAGAAAAGCAGGTTAAATACCAGGTTAAAAACTTTAGAAATCAGGTAAAAACAGGTACAATTGATCATTGCATGAAATCTGATAATAACAGGAAATATTTACCTAAAGACAAGGTTTACATCTCATATTGCCCTCCTGCCTCCTCTCCTCTCTCCTCCTCTCCTCTCCTCTCTCCTCCCTAAAGAAAAAAAGAAGACAAGCAGGTTAAGTACCAGGTTAAAAAATTTAGAAATCAGGTAAAACAGGTACAATTGATCATTGCATGAAATCTGATAATAACAGGAAATATTTACCTTTTATAAGACAAGGTTCACATCTCATATTGCCCTCCTGCCTCCTCTCCTCTCTCCTCCTCTCCTCTCCTCTACCCTTGTGTCCTCTCCTCTCTAAAAAAGAAAAATGGTCGACAAGCAGGTTAAATAGCAGGTTAAAAGCTTTAGAAATCAGGTAAAAACAGGTACAATTGATCATTGCATGAAATCTGATAATAATAGGAAATATTTACCTAAAGACAAGGTTCACATCTCATATTGCCCTCCCGCCTCCTCTCCTCTCTCCTCCTCTCCTCTCCACCTCTCCTCTCTCCTCCCTAAAAGAAAAAAGGAAGACAAGAAGGTTAAATAGCGGGTTAAAAACTTTAGAAACCAGGTAAAAACGGGTACATTTGATCATTGCATGAAATCTGATAATAATAGGAAATATTTACCTAAAGACAAGGTTCACATCTCATATTGCCCTCCCGCCTCCTCTCCTCTCTCCTCCTCTGTCCTCTCCTCTCTCCTCCTAAAAGAAAAAAGGAAGACAAGCAGGTTAAATAGCAGGTTAAAAACTTTAGAAATCAGGTAAAAACGGGTACATTTGATCATTGCATGAAATCTGATAATAATAGGAAATATTTACCTAAAGACAAGGTTCACATCTCATATTGCCCTCCCGCCTCCTCTCCTCTCTCCTCCTCTCCTCTCCTCTACCCTTGTGTCCTCTCCTCTCTCCTCCCTAAAAGAAAAAAAGAAGACAAGCAGGTTAAATAGCAGGTTAAAAGCTTTAGAAATCAGGTAAAAACAGGTACATTTGATCACTGCATGAAATCTGATAATAATAGGAAATATTTACCTTTTAGAAGACAAGGTTCACATCTCATATTGCCCTCCTGCCTCCTCTCCTCTCTCCTCCTCTCCTCTCCTCTACCCTTGTGTCCTCTCCTCTCTCCTCCCTAAAAGAAAAAAGGAAGACAAGAAGGTTAAATAGCAGGTTAAAAACTTTAGAAATCAGGTAAAAACAGGTACATTTGATCATTGCATGAAATCTGATAATAATAGGAAATATTTACCTAAAGACAAGGTTCACATCTCATATTGCCCTCCCGCCTCCTCTCCTCTCTCCTCCTCTCCTCTCCTCTACCCTTGTCCTCTCCTCTCTCCTCCTAAAAAGAAAAAAGAGACAAGAAGGTTAAATAGCAGGTTAAAACTTTTAGAAATCAGGTAAAAACGGGTACATTTGATCATTGCATGAAATCTGATAATAATAGGAAATATTTACCTAAAGACAAGGTTCACATCTCATATTGCCCTCCGCCTCCTCCTCTCCTCTCCTCCTCTCCTCTCTCCTCTACCCTTGTGTCCTCTCCTCTCTCTTCCCTTAAAGAAAAAAAGAAGACAAGCAGGTTAATAGCAGGTTAAAAGCTTTAGAAATCAGGTAAAAACAGGTACAATTGATCATTGCATGAAATCTGATAATAATAGGAAATATTTACCTAAAGACAAGGTTTACATCTCATATTGCCCTCCCACCTCCTCTCTCTCTCTCTCCTCTCCTCTCTCCCTTGTGTCCTCTCCTCTCTCCCTAAAAGAAAAATGGTCGACAAGAAGGTTAAATAGCAGGTTAAAAGCTTTAGAAATCAGGTAAAACAGGTACAATCCATCACTGCATGAAATCTGATAATAACAGGAAATATTTTTAAAACCAGGTAAAAACGGGTACATTTGATCATTGCATGAAATCTGATAATAATAGGAAATATTTACCTAAAGACAAGGTTCACATCTCATATTGCCCTCCCGCCTCCTCTCCTCTCTCCTCCTCTCCTCTCCTCTACCCTTGTGTCCTCTCCTCTCACCTCCCTAAAAGAAAAAAAGAAGACAAGCAGGTTAAATAGCAGGTTAAAAGCTTTAGAAATCAGGTAAAAACAGGTACAATTGATCATTGCATGAAATCTGATAATAATAGGAAATATTTACCTAAAGACAAGGTTCACATCTCATATTGCCCTCCCACCTCCTCTCCTCTCTCCTCCTCTCCTCTCCTCTACCCTTTTTTCCTCTCCTCTCTCCTCCCTAAAAGAAAAAAAAAGACAAGCAGGTTAAAAGCTTTAGAAATCAGGTAAAAACAGGTACAATTGATCATTGCATGAAATCTGATAATAATAGGAAATATTTACCTAAAGACAAGGTTTACATCTCATATTGCCCTCCCGCCTCCTCTCTCTCTCTCTCTCCTCTCCCTCTCTCTCCTCTGAAAGAAAAAAGGAAGACAAGCAGGTTAAAAAGCAGGTTAAAAACTTTAGAAATCAGGTAAAACAGGTACAATTGATCATTGCATGAAATCTGATAATAACAGGAAATATTTACCTTTTGAAAGACAAGGTTCACATCTCATATTAGCCGTCCTGCCTCCTCTCCTCTCTCCTCCTCTCCTCTCCTCTACCCTTGTGTCCTCTCCTCTCTCCTCCCTGAAAGAAAAATGGTCGACAAGAAGGTTAAATAGCAGGTTAAAAGCTTTAGAAATCAGGTAAAAACAGGTACAATTGATCATTGCATGAAATCTGATAATAATAGGAAATATTTACCTAAAGACAAGGTTTACATCTCATATTGCCCTCCTCCTCTCCTCCTCTCCTCTCCTCTACCCTTTTTTCCTCTCCTCTCTCCTCCCTAAAAGAAAAAAAAAAAAAAGCAGGTTAAAAGCTTTAGAAATCAGGTAAAAACAGGTACAATTGATCATTGCATGAAATCTGATAATAATAGGAAATATTTACCTAAAGACAAGGTTCACATCTCATATTGCCCTCCCGCCTCCTCTCCTCTCTCCTCCTCTCCTCTCCTCTACCCTTGTGTCCTCTCCTCTCTCCTCCCTAAAAGAAAAAAGGAAGACAAGCAGGTTAAATAGCAGGTTAAAAGCTTTAGAAATCAGGTAAAAACAGGTACAATTGATCATTGCATGAAATCTGATAATAATAGGAAATATTTACCTAAAGACAAGGTTCACATCTCATATTGCCGTCCCACCTCCTCTCCTCTCTCCTCCTCTCCTCTCCTCTACCCTTTTTTCCTCTCCTCTCTCCTCCCTAAAAGAAAAAAAAAGACAAGCAGGTTAAAAGCTTTAGAAATCAGGTAAAACAGGTACAATTGATCATTGCATGAAATCTGATAATAATAGGAAATATTTACCTAAAGACAAGGTTTACATCTCATATTGCCCTCCCGCCTCCTCTCCTCTCTCCTCCTCACCTCTCCTCTCTCCTCCCTGAAAGAAAAATGGTTGACAAGCAGGTTAAATAGCAGGTTAAAAGCTTTAGAAATCAGGTAAAAACAGGTACAATTGATCATTGCATGAAATCTGATAATAACAGGAAATATTTACCTTTTAAAAGACAAGGTTCACATCTCATATTAGCCGTCCTGCCTCCTCTCTCCTCCTCTCCTCCTCTCCTCTCCTCTCTCCTCCCTGAAAGAAAAATTGTCGACAAACAGGTTAAATAGCAGGTTAAAGCTTTAGAAATCAGGTAAAAACAGGTACAATTGATCATTGCATGAAATCTGATAATAATAGGAAATATTTACCTAAAGACAAGGTTCACATCTCATATTGCCCTCCTGCCTCCTCTCCTCTCTCCTCCTCTCCTCTCCTCTCCCCTTGTGTCCTTTCCTCTTTCCTCCCTGAAAGAAAAAAAGAAGACAAGCAGGTTAAATAGCAGGTTAAAAGCTTTAGAAATCAGGTAAAAACAGGTACAATTGATCATTGCATGAAATCTGATAATAACAGGAAATATTTACCTTTTAGAAGACAAGGTTTACATCTCATATTGCCCTCCCACCTCCTCTCCTCTCTCCTCCTCACCTCTCCTCTCCTAAAAAGAAAAGGAAGACAAGCAGGTTAAATAGCAGGTTAAAAACTTTAGAAATCAGGTAAAAACGGGTACATTTGATCACTGCATGAAATCTGATAATAATAGGAAATATTTACCTAAAGACAAAGTTTACATCTCATATTGCCCTCCCGCCTCCTCTCATCTCTCCTCCTCTCCTCTCCTCTACCCTTGTGTCCTCTCCTCTCTCCTCCCTAAAAGAAAAAAACAAGACAAGCAGGTTAAAAAGCAGGTTAAAAACTTTAGAAATCAGGTAAAAACAGGTACAATTGATAATTGCATGAAACCTGATAATAACAGGAAATATTTCCTGCCTCCTCTCCTCTCTCCTCCTCACCTCTCCTCTCTCCTCCCTTAAAGAAAAATGCTCGACAAGCAGGTTAAACAGCAGGTTAAAAACTTCAGAAATCAGGTAAAAACTGGTACAATCCATCAATGCATCTAATACATCTGAAAATAACATGAAATATTTACCTTTTACATGAGAGGGTTCACATCTCATATTGCCCTCCCACCTCCTCTACTCTTGTGTCCTCTAGAGGAGGAGTTAGAAGAGGAGCGAGAGGAGGAGGTAGAAGAGGAGCAAGAGGAAGAGCTAGAAGAAGAGCTTGAAGCTGAATTTATGAAAACATTACATAACTTGAGTCATTCATGCACGTCCTGTTATTTTCTTAATCTCACTTTGTCCTGCTAAGAGTCTGAGTGCTTTATTACAGTCAAACATGCCAGGGACCCCAAAAGCCCTAGGTGTACTCCATATTATTTGGGTCTACATAATTTGATCAACTTGTTTGAAATTTGCACCACTTGAAGAACAGGTCTTCCATCCTCCATCTTATAGAGAGACACTGTGTCAAAATATAGTTTCTGACCTGATCTGTTTTAGTTTATATGTCTTGTTAATTACTTTCTGTAAATTTGTGTTTTATCAAATTGCTTCATTTTTTTCTGTCAATTATTTTTATATATTATGACAATTGTTTTCTTTCATCTTCAAGTGATTGCTAAGTGTATATAATGTCAGAAAATGGGTTTGTTTTTTTTAATATATATATATATATATATATATATATATATATATATATATATATATATATATATATACCCAATGATAGGAAACTAGGCGAAACTAGCAAATATTCACATTTGAGAAGCTGGTACGAATGATTTTTTTTTTTTTGTGGCATTAGTGCATAAAAAAAATATGTTTACAATTAGTCAGTTATCAAAATTGTTGCCATTTAATACTTTATCAGTTGACTAATCGGTTAATAAACTATTCATTTCAGCAACCAGTACTTTAATACGCCATTTTTGACCTTTATTCAATTAATGGAAACAGTTTTTCTAGAAAACTCTCATCGTGCAGTTGCTTTATACTTCCGTTAACCGTGTATGTTCGTCGGGGCACCGTGACATAAAACTGACCAGTTTTAGTGTGAAGTTTTGTGTTAAACACTCATATGTATATAAGTATATATTTAAACATCATTTTTATTGATATTTCTCAGCATGCTTTAATAGTTGAACGTGATTTCAAGGGGGCGCTCCGTATAGAATAAACCCAGAAAACAGCCTTTCTTATTCAAACTTCAGTCAAAAGAGTCAACCGTCCGTCTCCTTTGATTCATTTACACTGGTAATTGAAAATATTGCCAACATTGAATGTCGGAGGTTCAGAAAGTCTCAACAGCAAAATACATGGATAAACATCATGGGTTTAAAACGTGAAAAAATCTCACAACTTCCATGAAAAAAACTCCTCTCGTCGATGTCAGTAGGTCGTTAGTAGATGTCGAGATGGAAAAAAGTTGCAGGTCGATGTCTCCTTTTCAAAGAAATAGTCGACTGGAAGTAGAAAAACCGTGTTTCTCTGACCGTTAGAGGGTTGTTGATGTTTAAATGATGCTCGGGTCCAAATGATGCACCTGGAGACAAAACATGGCGACCGTGGAATGTTCAGGTCCGTTCGAATAACATGTCACATCTCACAGCTCTCCCACCGTACATTATGCACAGCCTTACATTTACCTGCCTTTACCTTTATTGCCTATATCTATATTTGCTGCTCTCTGTGCTCCCATCTTTTGGCAAATGCCAGTTAACTACCTTGGTGTGGTCCTTCACATGTGACTTTATACTTATTATGGAGTCTCCAGTTTTTACCACAGTGACAGATTTGGGACATGAGTTTGACTATATGATAGGACTTATTGTGGCTAGCAAGTGAAATCTTAGCTTGTGTTAGATGCTTTTAAAACCATGTTTTCTACATGAGACCTGTGTGGAAAAGTCAAGGGACCTGTATAAAAAGAATATGACTGCATCTGAAGATGTGACCACTGCATCACCGCATTTGCAGAAATGCATCAAATCGACGGGGAAAAACTGTTTCCCTGAGACAAAGTGCCCTCTGGTGCCTATACAATTTAAATGTGTGGACCTCATAGCTATGACTCAAAACGACTAAATGACCCACGACTATGGCTTATTCAGTGATGATGTTGTTTCATTTGCTCACTATAGTAGACATTTTATGTCTATGTCACCGAATCCGACCTGTGTCCAACCCAAATGTGATGTTCTCCATCCCAGAGTTATGGGACACTGAGGACTGTGCCATGCCACTTGATCAAGAGGAGCTGGATATGTGCAAAGGACAATGTGTGTTTCTCAGTTGTGTTCCTTGCGATGATGAAGATATATTTGATCTTTGTGCGGTACTGGTGGAGGAATGCGCACAGTTCCCCAGTAAAGCCCTTTTAGAGCTGTTGAGGAAAACCATCAACATCCAACTAAGTGATGATTAGATACATTTTTTGTAGTTTTAGCCTACGAGCTACACCTTTCTCACTCCTGTCTGCGCTTACACAGCGATCTGTTTTATTTGAAATACCATTAAGTAAGTCAGGTTAGGCCTATTTAGAAATGCGGGAAATTAAAATAGCTTTAAACAGCCATTGCTTGCATAGATATTATCTGTGAATTACAAAAAGCTATTACTATTTTTAATATTGCTGTACTACATGAAGGAGACACTCACAATCATTTGTGTGTGACTATCAACTACAGAGTCTAGAGGGTCAATTTGAAAATGCTTTCATATGGTTCAACATTTACTTATAAGCAAATGAAATAAAAAGTTTCTGCTTTCACACACTGCAGTTCTTTATTTATTGATATTGTTTTTTACAAAAATAATTGACAAACTTGTAAACTTGTAACAGAATTTTGTTGAAAACCTTACTTGACACTAAAAATTGACTTCCTAACCTTACTATCACTTCTGACAGATGTGGTGCATTTTTAACAATATATCAATAGCAAAACAAAACTGTGTTGGTCCACATGTATGTGCTTCGTACACACTAAAGTCATTTACAGTACGATTCTTTGTCATAGAAGACAGGTTTACGCCTTGAAAATGATTTGACAGGAGTGCTTAGCCAAGCTTCACTCATTGACAGTTGGTTTCGATGTTAACGAGAACTACAAAACTATAAAAGTGCAGGCCACTACACTTCAAATGATTCAGATTCCATTGTAATATCAAAACCAAAATCTTTAGAACAGAGGATGGGCAGGTGCTCAATGTGAACTGTGTTTCCTCCATACTTTCAAATTCCTCAACTTTATCAAGTAGAACTTTTTGCAAAACGCAATTATTGCAAAGTTGTTATCGATTTTACTCGTGACGGTTCAATGAACAAAGGCAGGCGTCAGCAGGAACCCAACATGAAAGGCGTCATTACATCTCTTAAATATTGCACTGGGCCACCAAAACTGTTTCAGCATTCAGTATTGTAATAAAGCTAAACTGTGATTGGCTTCTCCACATAATGTAATGACCAATGACCAATCTGAACAACATCTTGGTGAAAAAACACACACTGTTTGCTTTATTGTGCCTTTTTGTATAATGAAAACAAGACATGTGAATTTCAACATCCCAGAATACATGCACGCCCACTGAGCAATTTGAGGTTTATACTATATCCATCACCCAAACTGAGCTGTTTCGGATCACACTGAAATCACTGCAGAGATCTGGATAGTTCTGATAATTAATTGGTTAAATGAGATAGCATCCACATTTGTTTGCTTGAGGATGAGACCAAAATTTGCCAGTTTCAGTGAAGTTGACAGTGATGTCCCTTCCAAACAGAGGATCAGCCCAGGTACAGAAGCAAAGGAAGAGCCATAAGCTGTTCTCATCCAGTTCCCCAACACATCTCCTCAGGTGTCTGGCCACACAGCTCTGTGCTGCATTCACGGACAGTGGAAACTTGCCGATGTCTTTCATACACTTCGGTGCTGGAACTTGCCATTGTACAATCTCTGCTAATCTCTGTGCTGCCTAAGATGCAGCCAGACCTTTCAAAATAGCTCTCCAACAAACAATTACAATTACAATTACAGAGATGTTTTCTTCAGTTGGAACCCCACCACCACGGGCCACGCCAACCCCGACAACATAGCACTGTGCAGACATGCATGACACAATCTGCATACAGTGGAATTCACTATTTGATGCAAGACTGTTATCCTCTATAAGAAATGTGCAAAAGGCCATGTTTTGCAGTTGAAATGTCATTTTAATTGTCAAATTCTTCAATGGAAAATCCTCTTTACATTAATGAATAACGTAAAATAAATATAACTTAATATACATTAACCTCTTCAATAAAAATAGATTATCATTATCATCTATAGAATGTTATAACAAAAGAATCCGATTGAGAAAAACTTTAATGATCCCTGCAGGAAAATTGCTTTGCTACAGTTGCCCAACACTCAGGGTTCACATCTCATATTGCCCGCCCGCCTCCTCTCCTCTCTCCTCCTCTCCTCTCCTCTACCCTTGTGTCCTTTCCTCTCTCCTCCCTAAAAGAAAAAAAGAAGACAAGCAGGTTAAAAACTTTAGAAATCAGGTAAAAACAGATACAACTGATCATTGCATGAAATCTGATAATAACAGGAAATATTTACCTTTTAGAAGACAAGGTTCACATCTCATATTGCCCTCCCGCCTCCTCTCCTCTCTCCTCCCTTAAAGAAAAATGGTCGACAAGCAGGTTAAATAGCAGGTTAAAAGCTTTAGAAATCAGGTAAAAACAGGTAGAATTGATCATTGCAGGAAATCTGATAATAATAGGAAATATATACCTTTTATTTGAGAAGGTTCACATCTCATATTGCCCTCCCACCTCCTCTCCTCTTCTCTAGTGTCCTCTACTCTAGTGTCCTCTCCTCTCCTCACCCCTCCCTAAAAGAAAAGTGGAAGACAAGCAGGTTGTAGCTCTCAAGTGATCACAATGATTAATGACAAATATGCTCGGAAAAGGAACAGTCAGACACAAGGATTTAACTTAATTGTTGCCTGCTGTGTTCCTGTCATTTGCACTACTGAACAACGCAATATAAGGGGCGTAACATCCAATCAGAAGTGTGTTTGGAGGTCACAGCTTACAAGAAAGCGGCAGCTACACCAACATCCCTAGTCCAAATTAGAAATATTGCATCAGATAATGTATTGTTCATAATGACCAAGGCCATATTTGACAATCACTACAAACATCTCTCAAAAAAGATGTGTGCTCTCCTCTGTCTCTGTACTGCAGCCATCTCAACCCCCAACAGGCTACTCTTAGCCTATCAAGACCCTGGGGGTGATATTTTTGTTGCACTTATAAGGTCTTCTTTGGACTCGGGGATACAGGATCTTTGACAGTTAGAGAGAGCACAAGCATATGACAAATATGAGAGATGATGGAAAACACGCCAACAAAGATTATGCATCGCAAACATTGTTTTAAGATCACCGCTGAAACACTCCAACAAGACTCACAGGCTTTCCCAAG